>NC_057810.1:729179705-729206333 GCF_018294505.1 Triticum aestivum
AGCATGCTACGCGTCAGCCGACGGATCTTTTCAAAAGATTCGCCGCCGCGCGAGACGTTTGATCTGAGTCATGTTGTAGAACCCTTCGCAACAGACATCTTAATGCAGAAACATTTGCAAAAGAGATTGTGTTACGAAATTATATTTTTTGCAACAAAGATGATGTTGCAGCAACATTTGCATATATTTGTTAGGGAATAGGACTCAATAAATTCAGTATCAGGTGCAGGCTTCAGAGGGACCCATCGGGTGTCCTCGATGGGTGGGTTTGCTTTTCCACCGCATCAAACGCTAAGATCATTGATATGAACATGTTGCCAGAAAGAAACAATGCAGGACCAACTCACTACTAGGGAAAAGCCTAGCAGCAGCGCGGGTTTTAGGCCTATCAGTAGCGCGGGGACCGGCGGTACTAATAAGGCGCTACAGCTAACGTATAGCAGTAGCGCTTGTCGTCCCACGCTACTGCTATACATGAATAGCTGTAGAGCTCTTTAGAAAAAGGCGTTGCTGATATTATCTGCAGCGCTGTTTACAAGGAAGCGCTACTCGTAAGGCGGCGCTACTGCTAAATTCCCCCCTCGCTACTACTAGTTTTATTAGTTTTTCCCCCTCCATATTTGTTTTGTATTTGAATAGGCTTTATACAATAATCTTTAGCATATCATACACATAAAAATGTAATCATAGCATATACATACAATTAGTCTCATCAAATCATGTCATCATCCAACACAAAGTGATCTCTCGTCATCATCTCGGAAATAGCGATACAAGTCTCGATTACTTACAAATACATCGCCATCCATCTAAACAATGATATACGCGAGAAGAGCTATCACTTTGAGTACATGAGTTCGTATCCCTCTCTCGCATTAGCATGAACCTAAACTAACTACTGCCTGTCGCTCGGAAACCGGAAACCGGTACACCTGGGCCTGACACTCCAGCCACTTGTCGTATATATACTCCTGGCGTAGCACTTCTTCACCATCTATGATCTATGCACCTGCATCGTCACATGAGTCGATGATATGCAACATATATAGTTGAGCAACAGAAAGAGACAGACTTGGTAAAAATAGAAACAACATATCATAAGCATAAATAACAAAGTTCATCGTAGCCAAAATGCCCTAACTAGAGTGATTTTCGCTAGTCGAGGAGGAGGACGGTTTAATTACATCACAAATAAAGTTTCACCGTGCATAACTCAAAGTTTTATCATACAGAAAGTATGGACTAAACGGACACATTGTCATATATCGACAATCACTCCACCATGTCGTGCCATCCATCCATGTCAGGGCGATAGTCCTCGAGCTTAGTGAAAGGCTTCATGTCGAGACGTTGAGAGGCTATCCATGTTCGGACGTCTTCCCGCAACATTTGTCCTTCTCCGTAGAACATCCCTGTTTTTCCGACGACCTCCTTCATGATGATTTGGGCAAGTTCGCGCTGGATGTTATAGAGCTCAGCTCGAAGTCGATGATCCTCGATATCTCCTATGTCCTTTGCCCATTGCAGAATATGGGCATCGCCGGATCTAGGTGACATGCGAAGGTTCTGGTGATCCCGTCTGTACTCTAGCATGTGGTGTAGGACATAGAATCCATCATTAAGAGAATCGTTCGGTTGCTGGATGCAGCAGAAGTCGGTCTTATGGCCGAAGGCGACCCTGCCGCCCCTTCTCTTCTTGTCCTTGACCTCTCCACCCCTTGCTTGGTAGTAAAACATAGCACTGTCGAGAACATCCTTGATGTGGGTGTAATCCTTTTTGTGAATGCTCTTCGACGAGTCCAAGTAAAGAGCGTGTGAGAATCGGGGGTAGAGGATGATGAGGACGGTGCGCCCGCCGCTGTGCAAAATAAGTACACCTCAAATTAATTAGCCTCCACTGTGCAAATGAATGATTGAAATCTAAGGAAGGATAGCAGCACGAATGACTTACATGGGATGATAAGGCACGAGAATCGCCTTCTTGTCCTTATTGGCGAGCACGAAACTGACGATGTAATCCCTCGCGTATTCACCGTGCTTTGCATAGACTCCCAAGAAGCCCTCGTGCATGTAGTACGGATCAGCGACATAGATATAAGGTATCTTCTCAACCCCGATGATGTAGTTCATGTGCAAGGCATAAAGGCGGACAAACGTAAAATCCAGCTTCTTCACGTGAAACATGTCGAATATGTAATCAAATCGGAGGAAGAACTTATCCGCGGGGAAGCAGTCGACGTAAGACATTTGCCGCGGAACGTTAACCACGTGGAGTGGGTATCCTGGATCTTTCGAGGCGATGAGGCCTTTCTCTACCCACAGCACATCATCATGAAGTCTCCTTAGATTTCTGAATCTGGCCCCTAGTGCTGTTGCAGGTAGGATTGGTTGACCGGGGATATTGCCATTTATCCGCATCGGGGATATCTATACGGTCCTGAAGCCGAGGCTGCTGAGGCGGCTGGATGATCATAGAATCAGCTTTTTTGCCTTTCCTCGCTCTCTTCCTAGACTTCTTTACTACCGAAAGGTCATCCATAATACGTTGAGATGGCAATTCAGGCACCGACTCATGACGATTAAACCCTGAGGAGGCGCCAGTATAGACATACTATTCAGCGCCATCGTCATCCTCATCCTCATCCATGGCGACGTCATCAGCGACTAATGGAGCCTCCTCCTTACCCCGTCCGCTATCACCCAACCCGACACTCGATGCTAACAGGGTAGGTGGGGTGTTGATGTTCATACCTTGCTGAGGCTGCGTGCTCGTGGGTGTGCTCCCGGCCACCTCCAGACGAAGCAGACTCTTTGGCCACAACAGGACCCACCCATTGCAACAATCACCAAGCCCCTGCGGGGTCTCGTCGTTATCCCCCACTAGTATTAGATTAGGCAAATTCTCGTGGCCCAATTTGACACTGGCCACGGAAACCTTGAAGACGTTCGAGGGGATCGGCCGGCTGTGGAACAATGGTTCCTTCGGCTCCATTATCGTTGCCTTCCCCACGTCCACCTTCTGGTCGCCGATCGTGTACAATATGGTGCACGGGGTTTCATCGGCCTGCAAAGAAAAGTCTGCGACGTGAGACATCCGAAAGGCAACGAAAACGGGAGATTATACATTTATATTGAAGGGGGCCGGTGTGACAGATACCGTGAGGGCGTCGAGCTCAGCCAAAGACGAAGCACCGCCGAGCACGTTTGGTGCGGGAGCAGGTGCGGGAGCCTGATACGTCTCCAACGTATCTATAATTTTTGATTGCTCCATGCTACTTTATCTACTGTTTTGGACTATACGCTTTATTTTCCACTTTTATATTATTTTTGGGACTAACCTATTAACCAGATGCCCAACCCATAATTGCTGTTTTTTTTCCTATTTCAGTGTTTCGAAGAAACGGAATATCAAACGGAGTCCAAACGGAATAAAACCTTCGGGAACGTGATTTTCTCACCGAACGTGATCCAGGAGACTTGGACCGTACTCCAAGAAGTAACCGAGGAGGTCACGAGGGTGGGGGGCGCCCCTCCCCCCCCCCCTAGGGCGCGCCCCCCTACCTCGTGGGCCCGCTATTGCTCCACTGACATACTCCTTCCTCCTATATATACCTACGTACCCCCGACAGATCAAATACGGAGCCAAAAACCTAATTCCACCGCCGCAATTTTCTGTATCCACGAGATCCCATCTTGGGGCCTATTCCGGAGCTCCGCCGGAGGGTGCATTGCTACCTCTTGATCACTACGTTGGATTTCCCCGAAGAGGAGAGGATGATGCAGTAAAGTAGCGTATGTATTTCCCTCAGTTTTTGAGAACCAAGGTATCAATCCAGTAGGAGACCACGCACAAGTCCCTCGTACCTACACAAAACGATAGCAACTCGCAACCAACGCTTAGGGGTTGTCAATCCCATCACGGTCACTTACGAGATTGAGATCATTTTTGATAGATAGATGCAAAGTAAAAAGTAAAGGCAAAGTAAAAACAAAGCAAGTAAATAAAGTGATATAGATTGATATGATGAGAATAGACCCGGGGGCCATAGGTTTCACTAGTGGCTTCTCTCGAGAGCATAAGTATTCTACGGTGGGTGAACAAATTACTGTTGAGCAATTGACTGAATTGAGCATAGTTATGAGTATATCTAGGCGATGATCATGTATATAGGCATCACGTCCAAAACAAGTAGATCGAAATGATTCTGCATCTACTACTATTACTCCACTCATCGACCGCTATCCAGCATGCATCTAGAGTATTAAGTAAAAATATACTAACGTCGTAAGCAAGATGACATGATATAGAGGGATAACTTCATGCAATATGATAAAAAAACCATCTTTTTATCCTCGATGGCAACAATACAATACGTGACTTGCAACTCTTTCTGTCACTGAGTAAGGACACTGCAAGATTGAACCCAAAGCTAAGCACTTCTCCCATTGCAAGAACTACCAATCTAGTTGGCCAAACCAAAAAGATAATTCGAAGAGACTTGCAAAGATAACTCAATCATACATAAAAGAATTCAGAGAAGAATCAAATATTTTCCATAGATAATACTGGATCATAAACCCACAATTCATCGGTCTCAAGAAACACACCGCAAAAAGAAGATTACATCGAATAGATCTCCACGAGAGAGGGGGAGAACATTGTATTGAGATCCAAAAAGAGAGAAGAATCCATCTAGCTACTAGCTATGGACCCGAAGGTCTGAAGTAAACTACTCTCACTTCATCGGAGGGGCTATGGTGATGATGTAGAAGCCCTCCATGGTGGATGCCCCCTCCGGCGGAGCTCCGAAACAGGCCCCAAGATGGGATCTCGTGGATACAGAAAGTTGCGGCGGTGGAATTAGGTTTTTGGCTCCTGTTCTGATCGTTCGGGGATACGTAGGTATATATAGGAGGAAGGAGTACGTCGGTGGAGCTCCGAGGGGCCCACGAGGTAGGGGGGCGCGCCCAGGGGGGCTCCCTCCACCCTCGTGACTGCCTCTGGCGCTTCTTGGAGTAGGGTCCAAGTCTCCTGGATCATGTTCGGTTGGAAAATCACGATCCCGAAGGTTTCATTCCGTTTGGACTCCGTTTGATATTCTGTTTCTTCGAAATACTGAAAAAGGCAAAAAACAGCAATTCTGGGCTGGGCCTCCGGTTAATAGGTTAGTCCCAAAAGTAATATAAAAGTGGAAAATAAATCCCAATATAGTCCAAAACAGTCGATAAAGTAGCACGGAGCAATCAAAAATTATAGATACGTTGGAGACGTATCAAGCATCCCCAAGCTTAATTCCTGCTCGTCCTCGAGTAGGTAAATGATAAAAAAGAATTTTTGATGCGGAGTGATACTTTGGCATAATTTCAATGTAAATCTTCTTAATTGTGATATGAATATTCAGATCCGAAAGATTCAAGACAAAAGTTCATATTGACACAAAAATAATAATACTTCAAGCATACTAATCAAAGCAATCATGCCTTCTCAAAATAACATGGCAAAAGAAAGTTCATCCCTACAAAATCATACAGTTAGGCTATGCTTCTTTTTCGTCACACAAAGATGTTCCCAACTTCTATACCCCCGATGACAAGCCAAGCAATTGTTTCATACTTAAATAATCTCAAACTTTTTCAACCTTCACGCAATACATGAGCATGAGCCATGGATATAGCACTATGGGTGGAATAGAATATGATGATGGGGATTGTGTGGAGAAGACAAATAAGAGAAAGTCTCACATTGACGAGGATAATCAACGGGCTATCACTACAAGGGAAACCCTAGTAGTAGCGCGTGTTTTGAGGCTAGCAGCAGCGCGGGTGGCCGCGCTACTAATAAGGCACTACAGCTAACTCATAGTAGTAGCGCGGCCCTAACCCGCGCTACTACTGTTGACGATATCAACAGCGCTTTTTAAGAACGCGCTACTATTAGCTAGCTGTAGGGATTTCGCCATCCCTCGCTACTGCTATATCTTTCATCATTTTCGCATTACCCCTTTCCCTTTCAGTTTCCCTTTCAGATACTCCTTTCAGATACTAGATACTAGGTACTGCTAGTAGATATCAAATTCATAAACCATTACTAGGCAGTACTCCCTTTGTTCCAAATTACTCGTCGTGGTTTGTTCAAACCACGACGAGTAATTTGGAATGAAGGGAGTACTAGATAACAATTTCATGCATAGTAAACATGCATCCTCAAGCAGTACAAGGTCATATCAACGGCCATCATCATATGTAGTTCTAGATGATATCGACGACGATCATCATATGTAGTTCTAGATGATATAGCCACACACACACATATGTAGTTCTAGATGATATAGCCACACACACACATATGTAGTTCTAGATGATATCGAAGACAATCATCATCCTCAAGCCTGGGCGGTTGGTGTTCCTCATAGTAATTAGGATGGCATGTCCAACACGAAGATTCTTGCCATCAAGGAATTTCTTCCACCCAACCGAGTTTAAGTGTGTGCGACCGTCCGTGTCCACGCGGTAAGTAAAGGTTGTGACGGAGCCCCTTGCAGTAAGGCGTAGTCCAGGTGAGCCTTCTTCATCAGGCTCGATACCATAACTCACAGATATGCTCTTTGCCAATTCTGAATAAGAAAAACATATCAATTAATAGTTTCCTTAGATTCTACACTAATAAGCATGTGATCGAACTCTACACTAAAACATATCATCGACTAGATTCCACACAACATACCATATCATTGGACTGTACACTAAGTAATTCATCGGATAATTTGCATTTGTAAGTATAACGAATGCAGGTCAAGCGGGTCACGAATGGCACCCCGACAAAGTCAGCACGTGGTGGAATTATGTCCCACAGGTTGGACACCTCCTCCTCACTCAGCCTTGTTCTTTGAGCTACGATGGCTTCATGAAGTGGGTCCTCATCATCTTCATCGAGTGGGTCCTCATTATCTTCATCATCTTTGTCATCTTCATCATCTTCCACCAGGTTGAGATAAATGACAGCTAGCTTGGGTCTTTCTGCTCGGAAGGAGAAGCTGATCAACTCACCACCAGTAAGACGCATGCGAGCGACAAAATGGGCCCATCCATCTCCTCCAATCTGTGACATATTGCGTCCTTTCTCGACATCCATAGTGTACGGCCCCCCAGGAGCCTCAAATGTCACAGTGTCTCCTGCCAGCTTGTTGAATTTCAACCTCACATTGCATGGGATGATCTGTGTAAAATAAGCAAAATGACACAATGCAGTAATGCCAACACTAAAAATAAAATAGTTATTACATTTCATATAATTTCTTACCGCCGCATGACGAAAACTCGGCTGGAAGTAGATGCCGAACAGCTTGCTAGTTGCAATGCTGCTGGCGCATCTTGACTTGCACAGTCGACATAGTTGTGGTGGTGGTGGCGCCATTTTTCCTAAAGCAATATGAGCAAAGGACTAACGATCAACTAAATCAAAATGTTCTAAGTGAACTAAATCAACTAGCCTACTAAATCAACTAAATCAAAATGTCCTAAATCAACTAAATCAACTAGCCTACTAAATCAACTAAATCAAAATGTTCTGAGTCAACTAAATCAACTAGCCTACTAAATCAACTAAATCATATCAACTAAATCCAAATGTTGCATATGAACTAGCCTACTAAATCAACTAAATCAAAATGTTCTAAGTCAACTAAATCAACTAGCCTACTAAATCAACTAAATCAAAATGTTCTAAGTCAACTAAATCAACTAAATGAACTAGCCAACTAAATCAACTAAATCAAAATTTTCTAAGTCAACTAAATCAACTAGCCTACTAAATCAACTAAATTATATCAACTAAATCAAAATGTTGCATATGAACTAGCCTACTAAATCAAAATGTAGCGGGCAGGAGGGAGAAGGAGGGGCGACTCGAGGAGGGAGAAGAGAGTAGGATGGAGGAGGAAAGCGGAGCGAGGAGGGGCCGGCCGGCGCAGCCACTTGAGGGAGGACGGAGGAGGAAGGCGGAGCGAGGAGGGGCCGGCCGGCACGCCCAGTTGAGGGAGGACAGAGGAGGAAGGCGGAGCGAGGAGGGGCCAGCCAGCGGCGAGTGGAGAGGGAGGACGGAGGAGGAGGCCGGTACCGAGTCCAGCAAGGAGGAGGGGGTGATGGCGCGCGGCACAGATGGAGGAGGGGCGACGGGGGTGGACCGGCGCGGCGCAGACGGAGGATTGAGTGTGTGAGTGTGTGAGTGGATCGGACAGAGGAGATGGGGGTGGGAGATGAATGGCTTAGCAGTAGCGCGCGGTAGGAAAATACGCTACTGCTAAGCTATCTAGCAGCAGCGCCTTTTACAATAAAGCGCTACTGCTATGTGTCAGCATGTAAAAATAGACTTTGTTCAATATATCAAAAATACATTGACCATCAATGATCTTTTTGTGTACAATCTGATTTGTCAATATGAGTCCTCGCCGGTTTAGGAACAGGTGAAGACTCATATTGCAGCCACAAATTCTACACACAGAGTTCAATGAAGACCAAGTGCTTGTCAAAGTTTGAGAAGTAACATATTTAAGGTGGTAGAAACTCTCTTCACGGAGCGAGGTGGGACTAAATTTTTGTAGGAAACTTATCAGTAGTGCTTATCTGAGAAATGCGCTGCTACTATGCTACGTAGCAGTAGAGCCCGTCGCTATAACGCGTTACTGCTATAACTAGCCTCGCGGCGGCCTCGTGGGTATTATAGCAGCAGTGCGTCTTTGAGCGGGCGCGCTACTGCTATATTTGTTTCAGCAGCGAGTTTCGGCAGAGCACGCTACTGCTAATTAGCAGCAGTGCCTTATTTTAAATTGCACTGGTGATAAGATTCTGTGTATAGGCTTTTCCCCAGTAGTGTATGGAGATGCCCATCAATTGATGTCAACATGAGGAGTAGGTATTGCCATGCAACGGATGCACTAGAGCTATGAATGCTCAACAAAAGAAAACTAGTGGGTGTGCATCCAACCTGCTTGCTCACGAAGACCTAGGGCATTTGAGGAAGCCCATCGTAGGAATATACAAGCCAAGTTCTATAATGAAAAATTCCCACTATTATAAAAAAGACAACTTATGAGACTCAGTACATGAAAAACAAGTTGCTACTTTGAAGCACAATATATGAGACTCACTACATGAAAAACAACGTGCTAATTTGAAGCACAATATATGAGACTACATGAAGAACAAGGTGCTACTTTGAAGCACAAGTGTGGAAAAAGAGATAGTAGCATTGCCCTTTTTATTTTATTTTTTTATTTTTATTTTTTTGGGCCTTTTTTTTGGCCTTTCTCCTTTTTTTTTCTTTTTTTTATTTGGGCAATGCTCTAATAATGATGATCATCACACTTCTATTGATTACAACACAAGGATTACAACTCGAAACTTAGAACAAGATATAACTCTATATGAATGCCTCCGGCGGTGTACCGGGATGGTGCAATGAATCAAGAGTGACATGTATGAAAAATAATGCATGGTGGCTTTGCCACAAATACGATGTCAACTACATGATCATGCAATGGCAATATGACAAAAGTAATGTATGTCATGAATATGATGATGGAAGTTGCATGGCAATATATCTCGGAATGGCTATGGAAATGCCATAATAGGTAGGTATGGTGGCTGTTTTGAGGAAGATATAAGGAGGTTTATGTGTGATAGAGCATATCGTATCACGGGGTTTGGATGCACCGGCGAAGTTTGCACCAACTCTCAAGGTGAGAAAGGGCAATGCACGGCACCGAAGAGGCTAGCAATGGCGGAAAGGTGAGAGTGCGTATAATCCATGGATTCAACATTAATCAAAAGAACTCACATACTTATTGCAAAAATTTAGAAGTCATCAAAAATTCAAGTACTACGCGCATGCTCCTAGGGGGATAGATTGGTAGGAAAAGACCATCGCTCGTCCCCGACCGCCACTCATAAGGATGCACAAGCCAGGTACACTTCATGTTTCAAATTTGTTACATAACTTTAACCATACGTGCATGCTACGGGATTTGCAAACTTCAACACAAGTATTTCTCAAATTCATGATCACCCAACTAGCACGACTATGATATTATCACCTCCATATCTCAAAACAATTATCAAGTATCAAACTTATCTTAGTATTCAATTCACTCAAAAGAAAGTTTCACATATCTTGAACACCAAGTATATTAACATTAAGCAAATTACCATGCTATTAAAGACTCTCAAAATAATCTAAGTGAAGCATGAGAGATCAAATAGTTTCTTTTAAACAAATCCACCACCATGCTCTAAAAGATCTAAGTGAAGTACTAGAGCAAAAATTATCACGCTCAAAAGATATAAGTGAAGCACTATGAGAAAAACTATCAAGCTCAAAAGATGTTTACAGCAAATTCCAATTCATGTATGGCTCTCTCAAAAGATGTTTACAGCAAGGATGATTGTGGTAAACTAACAAGCAAAGACACAAATAATACAAGACGCTCCAAGCAAAACACATATCATGTTGGTGAATAAAAATATAGCTCCAAGTAAATTACCGATGGAAGTGGACGAAAGAGGGGATGCCTTCCGGGGCATCCCCAAGCTTTGACTTTTTGGTGTCCTTGGATTATCTTGGGGGTGCCATACGCATCCCCAAGCTTAGGCTCTTGCCACTCCTTGTTCCAAAATCCATCAAAAGAATTCACCCAAAACTTGAAAACTTCACAACACAAAACTCAACAGAAATCTCGTGAGCTCCGTTAGAGAAAGAAAACAAAAGACTACTTCAAGGTACTGTAATGAACTCATTCTTTATTTATATTGGTGTTGAACCTACTGTATTTCAACTTCTCTATGGTTTATAAACTAATTTACAAGCCATAGATTCATCAAAATAAGCAAACAACACACGAAAAACAGAATCTGTCAAAAACAGAACAGTCTGTAGCAATCTGTAACTAACGCAAACTTCTGGAACTCTAAAAATACTACCAAAATAGGAAGTCCGGGAAAATTTGTTTATTGATCATAAGCAAAAAGAATAAACGCAAAAGCACGTTCCTGTGATTTATCATAATTATATTCGTCTGCGCAAAGTTTCTGTTTTTCAGCAGAATCAAATCGACTTAATCGTAGGTTATCCTATAGGTCCTACTTGGCACAAACACTAATTAAAACATAAAACCACATACAAACAGAAGGTAGATGGATTATTTATTCCTAAACAGAAGCAAAAACAAAAAACACAAAATAAAATTGGGTTGCCTCCCAACAAGCGCTATCGTTTAACGCCCCTAGCTAGGCATAAAAGCATGGATAGATCTAGGTATTGACATCTTTGGTAGGCAATCCATAAGTGGCTCCCATGATAGATTGATAAGGTAATTTTATTTTATTTCTAGGGAAGTGTTACATACCCTTCTTTAAGGGAAATTGGAATCTAATATTCCCTTCCTTCATATCAATAATTGCACCAATCGTTCTAAGGAAAGGTCTACCAAGAATAACAGGACACAAAGGATTGCAATCTATATCAAGAACGATAAAATCTACGGGCACATAATTCCTATTTGCAACAATAAGAACATCATTAATTCTTCCCATAGGTTTTTTAATAGTGGAATCCGCAAGATGCAAGTTTAGAGAGCAATCATCAAAATCACGGAAATCTAGCAAATCACATAAAGTTTTGGGAATAGTAGAGACACTAGCACCCAAATCACATAAAGCATGAAACTCATAATCTTTAATTTTAATTTTAATAGTAGCTTCCCACTCATCATAGAGTTTTCTAGGGATAGAAACTTTCAACTCAAGTTTTTCTTCATAAGATTGCATCAAGGCATCAACAATATGTTCGGTAAAGGCCTTATTTTGACTATAAGCATGAGGAGAATCCAGCACGGATTGCAACAAGGAAATACAAAAAATCAAAGAGCAATTTTCATAATTAAATTCCTTGAGATCCAAAATAGTGGGTTTAGCAACATCATGGTTTTTATTTATTTCAATTCCACTTTCATCAATTTCATCATCAAGATCTAGAAACTCCGAATTCTTAAAACGCCTTCTAGGTAAAGGAAGATAATCTTCAGATTCATCAAGATTCATATTGCAAAACAAAGATTTAATGGGGGACACATCAATAACTTTTAGATCTTCATCTTGATTTTCATAGGTATTCAGTTTAGCGGCCATCTTATTGACTAAGGTAGCTTGCATATCCAAAATTTCAGCGGTCATCTTTTCAAGACAAGCAATTTGAGCCCTTATACCATCGAATTCTTTAGACATATCATCGAGTTCTTTATTCATAAAGATCATAAAACTTTTTTGTTCCTTAAGTTCGTTTCTAAAGAAATTATTGTGCTCAAATTGTAAAACCATAAACTTTCTAACATTTCTTTCGATCTCCTCTAGCCTTTTAAGGTGAAGGTCACCAAATCTAGGTAGAGCCATCGCAACAAAATGACAAACTAACAAAAGATAAAGCAGGAAGGCAACGACAAAAAAGAAAATGGGAAAGAGAGGAGGAGATTGGGAAAAAGAGGGCGAATAAAACGGCAAGGGTGAAGTGGGGGAGAGCAAAACGAGACGCAAATGGCAAATAATGTAATGCGAGAGATAGGGATTGCGATGGGTACTCGGTATGGTTGACTTGCTTGCGTGAGCCTCCCCGGCAAGGTCGCCAGAAATTCTTCTTGCTACCTCTTGAGCACTGCGTTGGATTTCCCCGAAGAGGAGAGGATGATGCAGTAAGGTAGCGTAAGTATTTCCCTCAGTTTTTGAGAACCAAGGTATCAATCCAGTAGGAGACCACGCACAAGTCCCTCGTACCTACACAAAACGATAGCGACTCGCAACCAATGCTTAGGGGTTGTCAATCCCTTCACGGTCACTTACGAGATTGAGATCTGATAGAGATAATATTTTTGGTATTTTTGATAGATAGATGCAAACTAAAAAGTAAAGGCAAAGTAAAAACAAAGCAAGTAAATAAAGTGATATAGATTGATATGATGAGAATAGACCCGGGGGCCATAGGTTTCACTAGTGGCTTCTCTCGAGAGCATAAGTATTCTACGGTGGGTGAACAAATTACTGTTGAGCAATTGACTGAATTGAGCATAGTTATGATTATATCTAGGCGATGATCATGTATATAGGTGTCACGTCCAAAACAAGTAGATCGAACTGATTCTGCATCTACTACTATTACTCCACTCATCGACCGCTATCCAGCATGCATCTAGAGTATTAAGTAAAAACAGAGTAACGCCGTAAGCAAGATGACATGATGTAGAGGGATAAATTCATGCAATATGATAAAAAAACCATCTTGTTATCCTCGATGGCAACAATACAATACGTGCCTTGCAACTCTTTCTATCACTGAGTAAGGACACCGCAAGATTGAACCCAAAGCTAAGCACTTCTCCCATTGCAAGAACTACCAATCTAGTTGGCCAAACCAAAAAGATAATTCAAAGAGACTTGCAAAGATAACTCAATCATACATAAAAGAATTCAGAGAAGAATCAAATATTTTCCATAGATAATACTGGATCATAAACCCACAATTCATCAGTCTCAACAAACACACCGCAAAAAGAAGATTACATCGAATAGATCTCCACGAGAGAGGGGGAGAACATTCTATTGAGATCCAAAAAGAGAGAAGAAGCCATCTAGCTACTAGCTATGGACCCGAAGGTCTGAAGTAAACTACTCACACTTCATCAGAGGGGATATGGTGATGATGTAGAAGCCCTCCATGGTGGATGCCCCCTCCGGCGGAGCTCCAGAATAGGCCCCAAGATGGGATCTCGTGGATACAGAAAGTTGCGGTGGTGGAATTAGATTTTTGGCTCCTGTTCTGATCGTTCGGGGATACGTAGGTATATATAGGAGGAAGGAGTACGTTGGTGGAGCTCCGAGGGGCCCACGAGGTAGGGGGCGCGCCTATGGGTCGCGCCCTCCACCCTCGTGACCGCCTCTGGCGCTTCTTGGAGTAGGGTCCAAGTCTCCTGGATCATGTTCGGTTGGAAAATCACGATCCCGAAGGTTTCATTCCGTTTGGACTCCGTTTGATATTCTGTTTCTTCGAAATACTGAAAAGGCAAAAAACAGCAATTCTGGGTTGGGCCTACGGTTAATAGGTTAGTCACAAAAGTAATATAAAAGTGGAAAATAAAGCCCAATGTAGTCAAAATCAATAGATAAAGTAGCATGGAGCAATCAAAAATTATAGATACGTTGGAGATGTATCAGGCATCTACCACGGAGGGCTTCTACATTAACACCATAGCCTCTCTCATGAAGTGTGAGTAGTTTACTTCAGACCTTCGGGTCCATAGCTAGTAGCTATATGGCTTCTTCTCTCTTTTTTGATCTCAATACAATGTTCTCCCCCTCTCTTGTGGAGATCTATTCGATGTAAGCTTCTTTTTGCGGTGTGTTTATTGAGATCGATGAATTGTGTGTTTATCATCCAGATTATCTATGAATAATATTTGAATCTTCTCTGAATTCTTTTATGTATGATTGAGATATCTTTGCAAGTCTCTTCGAATTATCCGTTTGGTTTGGCCAACTAGATTGGTAGTTCTTGCAATGGGAGAAGTGTTTAGCTTTGGGTTCAATCTTGTGGTGTCCTTTCCCAGTGACAGCAGGGGCAGCAAGGCACGTATTGTATTGTTGCCATTGAGGATAACAAGATGGGGTTTTTATCATATTGCATGAATTTATCCCTCTACATCATGTCATCTTGCTTAAGGCGTTACTCTGTTTTAACTTAATACTCTAGATGCATGTTGGATAGCGGTCGATGAGTGGAGTAATAGTAGTAGATGCAGAATCATTTCGATCTACTTGCCTCGGACGTGATGCCTATATACATGATCATACCTAGATATACTCATAATTGTGCTCAATTCTGTCAATTGCTCAATAGTAATTTGTTCACCCACCGTAGAATACTTATGCTCTTGAGAGAAGCCACTAGTGAAACCTATGGCCCCCGGGTCTATTCTCATCATATCAATCTCCATCACTTTATTATTTGCTTTGTTTTTACTTTGCCTTTTTCTTTTCACTTTGCATCTCTACATCAAAAATACCAAAAATATTATTTATCATCTCTATCAGATCTCACCCTTGTAAGTGACCGTGAAGGGATTGACAATCCCTAATCGCGTTGGTTGTGAGTAGCTATCGTTTTGTGTAGGTACGAGGGACTTGTGTGTGGTCTCCTACTGGATTGATACCTTGGTTCTCAAAAACTGAGGGAAATACTTACGCTACTTTACTGCATCATCCTCTCCTCTTCGGGGAAAACCAACGCAGTTCTCAAGAGGTAGCAAGAAGAATTTCTGGCGCTGTTGCCAGGGAGGCTCACGCAAGCAAGTCAACCATACCAAGTACCCATCACAATCCTTATCTCTCGCATTACATTATTTGCCTCTCGTTTTCCTCTCCCCCACTTCACCCTTGCCGTTTTATTCGCCCTCTCTTTCCCAATCTCCTCCTCTCTTTCCCATTTGCCTTTTTGTTTGCTTGTCATGATGGCACTCCCTAAATTTGGTGATCTTCACCTTAAAAGGCTAGAGGAGATCGAAAGTAATGTCAGAAAGTTTATGGTTTTGCAATTTGAGCATAATACTTTCTTTAGAAACAAGCTTAAGGAACAAAAAGGTTTTATGAGTTATATGAATAAAGAACTCGATGATATGTCTAAAGAATTTGATGGTATACGAGCCCAAATTGCTCGTCTTGAAAAGATGACTGCTGAAATTTCGGATATGCAAGCTACCTTAGTCAATAAGATGGCCGCTAAACCGAATTCTTATGAAAATCAAGATGAAGATCTAAAAGCCATTGATGTGTCCCCTATTAAATCTTTGTTTTGCAATATGAATCTTGATGAAACTGAATATGATCTTCCTTTACCTAGAAGGCGTTCTAAGAATTCGGAGTTTCTAGATCTTGATGATGAAATTGTTGAAAGTGGGATCGAAAGAAATAAAAACCTAGATGTTGCTAAACCCACTATTTTGGATCTCAAGGAATTTAATTATGAAAATTGCTCTTTGATTGGTTGTATTTCCTTGTTGCAATCCATGCTAGATTCTCCTCATGCTTATAGTCAAAATAAGGCCTTTACCGAACACATTGTTGATGCCTTGATGCAATCTTATGATGAAAAACTTGAGTTGAAAGTTTCTATCCCTATAAAACTCTATGATGAGTGGGAACCTACTATTAAAATTAAAATTAAAGATTATGAGTTTCATGCTTTGTGTGATTTGGGTGCTAGTGTCTCTACTATTCCCAAAACTTTTTGTGATTTGCTAGATTTTCGTGACTTTGATGATTGCTCTCTAAACTTGCATCTTGCGGATTCTACTATTAAAAAGCCTATGGGAAGAATTAATGATGTTATTATTGTTGCAAATAGGAATTATGTGCCCGTAGATTTTATCGTTCTTGATATAGATTGCAATCCTTCATGTCCCATTATTCTTGGTAGACCTTTCCTTAGAACGGTTGGTGCAATTATTGATATGAAGGATGGGAATATTAGATTCCAATTTCCCTTAAAGAAGGGCATGGAACACTTCCCTAGAAAGAAAATAAAATTACCATATGAATCTATCATGAGAGCCACTTATCTATTGCCTACCAAAGATGGCAAAACCTAGATCTATCCTTGCTTTTATGCCTAGCTAGGGGCGTTAAACGATAGCGCTTGTTGGGAGGCAACCCAATTTTATTTTATTTTATTTTTTGTTTTTGTCTCTGTTTAGGAATAAATAATCCATCTAGCCTCTGTTTGGATGTGGTTTTATGTTTTAATTAGTGTTTGTGCCAAGTAGAACTTATAGGATAACCTACGATGATAGTTGATTTGATTCTGCTGAAAAACAGAAACTTTGCACGCACGAATATAATTTTGTTAAATCACAGGAACGTGTTTTTGCATTGATTCTTTTTGCCTCTGTTAAATAGATAAATTTTCCAGGACTTCCTAGTTTGGTAGTATTTTTAGAGTTCCAGAAGTTTGCGTTAGTTACAGATTGCTACAGACTGTTCTGTTTTTGACAGATTCTGTTTTGCGTGTGTTGTTTGCTTATTTTGATGAATCTATGGCTAGTAAAATAGTTTATAATTCATAGAGAAGTTGGAATACAGTAGGTGTAACACCAATATAAATAATGAATGAGTTAATTACAGTAATTTGAAGTAGTCTTTTGTTTTCTTTCACTAACGGAGCTCACAAGATTTCTATTGAGTTTTGTGTTGTGAAGTTTTCAAGTTTTGGGTGAATTCTTTTGATGGATTATGGAACAAGGAGTGGTAAGAGCCTAAGCTTGGGGACGCCCATGGCTGCCCCAATATAATCCAAGGACACCAAGAAGTTAAAGCTTGGGGATGCCCCGGAAGGCATCCCCTCTTTCTTCTACTTCCATCGGTAATTTACTTGGAGCTATATGTTTATTCACCACATGTTATGTGTATTGCTTGGAGCGTCTTGTAACATTTGCGTCTTTGATTGTTAGTTTACCACAATCATCCTTGCTGTACACACCTTTTGAGAGATCCATACATGAACTGGAATTTGCTAGAATACTCTATGTGCTTCACTTATATCTTTTGAGCTTGATAGTTTTGCTCATAGTACTTCACTTATATCTTTTGAGCGTGATAATTTTTAGCTCTAGTACTTCACTTAGATCTTTTAGAGCACGGTGGTGGATTTGTTTTAAAGAAACTATTGATCTCTCATGCTTAACTTAGATTATTTTGAGTGTTGTTATTAGCATGGTAATTTGCTTAATATTAATATACTTGGTGTTCAAGATATGTGAAACTTTCTTTTGAGTGAATTGAATACTAAGATAAGTTTGATGCTTCATAATTGTTTTGAGATATGGAAGTGATAATATCAAAGTCGTGCTAGTTGAGTAATTGTGAATTTTAGAAAATGCTTGTGTTGAAGTTTCAAGTCCCGTAGCATGCACGTATGGTTAAAGTTGTGTAACAAATTTGAAACATGAAATGTACCTGGCTTGTGCATGCTTATGAGTGGCGGTCGGGGACGAGCGATGCTCTTTTCCTACCAATCTATCCCCCTAGGAGCATGCGCGTAGTACTTGATTTTTGATGGCTTCTAAATTTTTGCAATAAGTATATGAGTTCTTTTGACTAATGTTGAGTCCATGGATTATACGCACTCTCACCTTTCCGCCTTTGCTAGCCTCTCTAATACCGCACACTTTTCTCCGGTATCATACACCCACCATATCACTACTAGGGAAAAGCCTAGCAGCAGCGCGGGTTTTGGCCCTCTCATTAGCGCGGGTACCGGCGCTACTAATAAGGCGCTACAGCTAACGTATAGCAGTAGCGCCTGTTGACCCACGCTACTGCTACTGATGAATAGCTGTAGCGCTCTTTGGAAAATGGCGCTATTGATATTATCTGCAGCGCTTTTCAGCAGGAAGCGCTACTGGTAAGTCGGTGCTACTGCTAAATTTCCCCCCTCGCTACTACTAGTTTTATTAGTTGTTTTCCTGCATATTTGTTTTTTATTTGTTTTGTATTTGAATAGGCTTTATACAATAATCTTTAGCATATCATCCACATACAAATGTAATCATAGCATATACATACAATTAGTCTCATCAAATCATGTCATCATCATAATCATCATCCAACACAAAGTGGTCTCTCGTCATCAATCTCGAAAATAGCGATACAAGTCTCGATTACTTGCAAATACATCGTCATCCATCTAAACAATGATATACGCGAGAATAGCTATCACTTTGAGTACATGAGTTCGTATCCCTCTCTCGCATTAGCGTGAACCTAAACGAAGTACTGCGTGTCGCTCGGAAACCGAAAATTGGTACACCTGAGCCTGACACTCCGGCCACTTGCCGTATATATACTCCTGGCATAGCACTTCTTCGCCATCTATGATCTATGCACCTACATCGTCACATGAGTCGATGATATGCAACATATATAGTTGAGCAACAGAAAGAGACAGACTTGGCAAAAATAGAAACAACATATCCTGAGTTTGTTAGGAACCCGTTGCCTCTTTGCTTTCGGTTCTACACCGGCTCCGCTCCCCGAGGCAGCACCGGTCTCAACGCCGGTCTCGATGTCGGTCTGAATCTCAGCGCCGGTCTCAGTCTCAGCACCGGTCTGCGTGTCGGTCTCAGTCCCCGATGCCACCGGTGGGCCCAGCAACAACATCTGTTGATCGTCGGTAAAGCTAAAAAATTCGTCTATCGTCCGGTAGACGTCGTCGCAATCACCAGAACCCTGTCCTTCATCGTTGCTAGCCATGTTTCCTATGATTAAATCTAGTCAATTAATTCTAGACCTAATAAAATGAATAATGACATAAAAAAGGACTATTGTTTTGCAGGAATGTTGACTCCTTCCTGGTGCGGAAAATCCCGGGCACTCGATATGTCCTAGTTTGTAGCACAAGTCATGCCGAAATTCACGGGAAATTTCGGCATGACCTTTGCTAAAAAGTGGACAAATCGAGAACCTGAAATTTGCCGAAACAGAAATGAATCAACATTCCGGCAACACATAGGCCACTCAGCATCATTCCCTGGAAACAACAAAGCCACTTGGGCACAATCGAACAACTTCAATGAAAAGATATAACATGACCACTTCAATGAAAAATAAAATTTGCCTAAATTCTTTTCCTTGAAAAATAGTGGTCTTTTCAAAAATCAAAAACCTTTGCCAATCTACTTAACCTAGCTTGTTAATCCAACGAACCTAATTAACCTACCTATTTAACCTAGTTAGTTAATCTAGTTTACCTAGATAATTAACCCTAATTAAACTAGTTAACGCAGCTAGTTCTCTATCAAAGCCTAAAATAAATTTTGGCACTAATTAACCTGGATAATTAACCTAATTAAACTAGTTAACCTGACTAGTTCTCTGTCAAAGCCCTAACTAAGTTTTTGCACTAACCTAGATAATTAACCTAATTAAACTAGTTAACCTAACTACTTCTCTGTCAAAGCCCTAACTAAATTTTTGCCCTAACCTAGATAATTAACCTAATTAAACTGGCTAACCTATATGCATGAGAGAGAGAGAGGAGGGGTGGGGGCTTACAGATGATGGCTCCGGTGGTGGCGATGGAGGCAGTGGTGGCGAGGGAGGCAGGGGCGTCTCCGGTGATGGCGAGGGAGGCAGGGGCGTCTCTGGTGACGGCGAGGGAGGCAGGGGCGTCTCCGGTGACGGTGAGGAAGGTGGCGTCGACGGTGGCTCCGGTGGCGTTGACGAGGCCGCGCGGCTCCGTGGCGTTGGGGGCGGCTCCGGTGTCGTCGACGGCGCACGGCTCTGGTGGCGTTGACGTCGGCGGTGAAGTGGGGTGACGGTGAATCGGGGGGACGGCGGCGCGCGGGGTGGGTTGAGGGATTTGGGGGAGAAGTGGCCGGGGGGAAACGGTTTTTTGGTTAAGTCAAACTTAGCGGTAGCGCGTTTCGCAAAACGCGCTATCGCTAAGATAGCTATAGCGGTTTTTGCAAAACACGCTACCGCTATAGCTATGTAAATTTCTTCCTTTTTTAATTTGCTTTTCTGTTTCTATAGCGGGGGTCTAGGACACGCGCTGCAGCTACGTTAGCTATAGCGCCTCTTACAAACACACGCTGCTGCTATGCCTTCCTCCGATTTTTCGCTTTTTCGTTTATTTTGCTTTACATTTTATTTTTTTCTTTCTCCTTTTTCTATTTCTTTCATTTTCATTTACTTTTCTATTTGTTTTTCATCTTATTTTATTTCCGTTAGTAGTAGCGCTCTTCCCTGGAAACGCGCTGCTAATTATGCCCTAGCGGTAGCGCGTTTCATCTAAGCCCGCTACTGCTATGCGTAGCCTATCATTCTGCCAATGGGAATATTACTAGTAGCGCTTTCGCGACTACCAGCGCTACTGCTAAGTTTGTATCTGTAGCGCGGTTTCTCTTAAATCGCTACTGCTATATAGCACTAGCGCACTTTTTTGACCCGCGCTGTTGCTAAATTTTTGTGTATAAGGTTTTCCCTAGTAGTGTATACCTTCCTCAAAACAGCCACCATACCGACCTATTATGGCATTTCCATAGCCATTCCGAGATATATTGCCATGCAACTTTCCACCATTCCGTTTATTATGACACGCTCCATCATTGTCATATTGCTTTTTGCATGAACATGTAGTTGACATTGTATTTGTGGCAATGCCATCTTCATAATATTCATACATGTCGCTCTTGATTCATTGCATATCCTGGTACACCACCGGAGGCATTCATATATAGTCATATTTTGTTCTAAGTATCGAGTTGTAATTGTTGAGTTATAAGAAAAATAAAAGTGTGATGATCATCATTATTAGAGCATTGTCCCAGTGAGGAAAGGATGATGGAGACTATGCTTCCCCCATAAGTCGGGATGAGACTCCGGACGAAAAAAAAAGAAAGGCCATAAAAAAAAGAGAAAAGGCCCAAACAAAAAAAATGAGAGAAAAAGAGAGAAGGGGCAATACTACTATCCTTTTACCACACTTGTGCTTCAAAGTAGCACTATGATATTCATAATAAGAGAGTCTCATATGTTGTCACTTTCATATACTAGTGGGAATTTTTCATTATAGAACTTGGCTTGTATATTCCAATGATGGGCTTCCTCCAAAGTGCCCTAGGTCTTCGTGAGCAAGCAAGTTCGATGCACACCCACTTAGTTTCTTTTGTTGAGCTTTCATATACTTATAGCTCCAGTGCATCCGTTGCATGGCAATCCCTACTCACTCACATTGATATTTATTGATGGGCATCTCCATAGCCCGTTGATACGCCTAGTTGATGTGAGACTATCTTCTCCTTTTTTGTCTTCTCCACACAATCCCCATCATCATATTCCTATTCCACCCATAGTGCTATATCCATGGCTCACGCTCATGTATTGCGTGAAGGTTGAAGAAGTTTGAGATTATTTAAGTATGAAACAATTGATTGGCTTGTCATCGGGGGTATAGAAGTTGGGAACATCTTTGTGTGACGAAAATGAAGCATAGCCTAACTATATGATTTTGTAGGGATGAACTTACTTTTGCCATGCTATTTTGAGAAGACATGATTGCTTTGATTAGTATGCTTGAAGTATTATTACTTTTATGTCAATATGAACTTTTGTCTTGAATCTTTCGGATCTGAATATTCATGCCACAATTAAGAAGATTTACATTGAAATTATGCCAAAGTATCACTCCGCATCAAAAATTCTTTTTTATCATTTACCTACTCAAGGACAAGCAGGAATTAAGCTTGGGGATGCTTGATACGTCTCCAACGTATCTATAATTTTTTATTGCTCCATGCTACTTTATCTACTGTTTTGGACTATATTGGGCTTTATTTTCCACTTTTATATTATTTTTGGGACTAACCTATTAACCGAAGGCCCATCCCAGAATTGCTGTTTTTTTGTGCCTATTTTAGTGTTTCGAAGAAACGGAATATCAAACGGAGTTCAAACGGAATGAAACCTTCGGGAACGTCATTTTCTCACCGTACGTGATCCAGGAGACTTGGTCCCTACTCCAAGAAGTAACCGAGGGGTCACGAGGGTGGGGGGCGCCCCCCCCCAGGGCACGCACCCTACCTCGTGGGCCCCCTGTTGCTCTACCGACGTACTCCTTCCTCCTATATATACCTACGTACCCCCGACAGATAAAATACGGAGCCAAAAACCTAATTCCACCGCCGCAACTTTCTGTATCCATGAGATCCCATCTTGGGGCCTGTTCCGAAGCTCCGTCGGAGGGGGCATCTACCACGGAGGGCTTCTACATCAACACCATAGCCTCTCCGATGAAGTGTGAGTAGTTTACTTCAGACCTTCAGGTCCATAGCTAGTAGCTAGATGGCTTCTTCTCTCTTTTTGGATCTCAATACAATGTTCTCCCCCTCTCTTGTGGAGATCTATTCCATGTAATCTTCTTTTTGTGGTGTGTTTCTTGAGACCGATGAATTGTGGGTTTATGATCCAGATTATCTATGAATAATATTTGAATCTTCTCTGAATTCTTTTATGTATAATTGAGTTATCTTTGCAAGTCTCTTCGAATTATCCGTTTGGTTTGGCCAACTAGATTGGTAGTTCTTGCAATGGGAGAAGTGTTTAGCTTTGGGTTCAATCTTGCGGTGTCCTTTCCCAGTGACAGCAGGGGCAGCAAGGCACGTATTGTATTGTTTCCATCGAGGATAACAAGATGGGGTTTTTATCATATTGAATGAATTTATCCCTCTACATCATGTCATCTTGCTTAAGGCGTTACTCTGTTTTAACTTAATACTCTAGATGCATGCTGGATAGCGGTCGATGAGTGGAGTAATAATAGTAGATGCAGAATCGTTTCGATCTACTTGTCTTGGACGTGATGCCTATATACATGATCATACCTAGATATACTCATAATTATGCTCAATTCTGTCAATTGCTCAACAGTAATTTGTTCACCCACCGTAGAATACTTATGCTCTTGAGAGAAGCCACTAGTGAAACCTATGGCCCCCGGGTCTATTCTCATCATATCAATCTCTATCACTTTATTATTTGCTTTGTTTTTACTTTGCCTTTTACTTTTCACTTTGCATCTCTATATCAAAAATACAAAAAATATTATTTATCATCTCTATCAGATCTCACCCTCGTAAGTGACCGTGAAGGGATTGACAACCCCTAATTGCATTGGTTGCAAGTAGCTATCATTTTGTGTAGGTACGAGGGACTTGTGCATGGTCTCCTACTGGAATTATACCTTGGTTCTCAAAAACTGAGGGAAATACTTACGCTACTTTACTGCATCATCCTCTCCTCTTCGGGGAAAACCAACGCAGTGCTCAAGAGGTAGCAGAGCCGATGCGGGAGCAGGTGCTGGTGCAACGCTAGTCGAGCTGCTCCCCAAGAAGTCAGCAAGGGGAAAGTCCTCTACATTTTTTTCTGGATTTTGCCTTATCCAAGTGAAAACGGCCGGAACCAAGGAAGTAGATAAATCTGCAACCACCTTTTTTGTAACAGCTACCGCTGTTGTGACTGTCTGAGATGATTTCTTCTCAACCGCAATCTCAACCTTCTTGTCGATGTTTTCTTCAGTTAACCTCCATCTTTCCTTTCTCTCCTCCATGGTCTCACGGTAGTACTTCTTCCACGTGGCGCCGTCTCCGACACCGTGCACGCGTCCATACGACGGTCGAGTATCCACCGGTTGTCGTTTCAATATGTTCAACGCCCGGTTGAATGGAGTGTCCCACTTGGGCCTCGCCAATGCCTCAGACGGCGAGTCACTTTTGGCCGCAATCCTGTGATGCTCTCTCTGCAAAAGGCACAAGGATCGTTTACAAATATGACTAACGTGTGCAGTCGAATTGATCAGAAACTAAAATTACCAGCAGACTCATGAACTCCGTAATGACCGGTTTTGTCTCGTAAACCTTCTTCACTGGGTCCCAACGGTGCAGGGCCCTGAGGATGTCACGCTCCTGCGGGGCGGTGAACTCTGCCAAGGGGTCTGGGATGCCCATACTCGCGGCTTCCTCGTCCTCCTTGGCCCATTTGAACCTCTTTCCGCCCTAACCACGACTTCTGAGGTGGTGGCTCCCAATGTTCCTCTCTTGAAGCCCCTTCATGTACTTAGACTTTTTTTGGCAGCTTCGGCCTCGCAAGCCTCCTTGAATATTTAAAACTACTCTTCCGTGATTGTCGTATTATCCTTTACAATCTCGGAGTAGGGTTCCTTCTTGTCGATGATCTTTGCTTTCACTCGATTTTTCCAGGCGGCCAACGCGTCGCTAAACTTGGTCATGGCGTGTTTGTTTATCTTCTTCATTGCCGGGTCCTCATCTGGATCTTCATAATCCTTCTCATTCCGGCCCGGGAACAAGAATATCTGGTGAAACTTCTTTAGGAGGGAGCGCCTCATATTTTCTATCTTCTGTAGTTCCTCATCGTTGATAGTGGCGGTTGTCCATGCGATGTAGCTTATTTGATTGCCTTAGCACGAGCGCGCTTTCTCGGGCGCCTTTGGCTCAAAATTGCTGTCCTCCACCTCCGTGACCACCAGTCTAGTAGTCCTGAGTTTGTTAGGAAGCCGTTGCCTCTTTGCTTTCGGTTCTACACCGGCTCCGCTCCTCGAGGCAGTGCCGGTCTCAGTCTCAGCGCCGGTCTCGACGCCGGTCTGAGTCTCAGTGCCGGTCTCAGTCTCAGCACCGGTCTGCATGTCAGTCTCAGTCCCCGATGCCACCGGTGGGCCCAGCAACAACATCGGTTGATCGTCGACAAGGCTAAAAAATTCGTCTGCCGCCCAGTAGATGTCGTCGCAATCACCAGAACCCTGTCCTTCATCGTTGCTAGCCATGTTTCCTATGATTAAATCTAGTCAATTAATTCTAGACCTAATAAAATGAATAATGACATAAAAAGGACTATTGTTTTGCAGGAACGTTGACACCTTCCTGGTGCGGCAAATCCCGGGCACTCGATATGTCCTAGTTTGTAGCACAAGTCATGCCGAAATTCATGGAAAATTTCGGCATGACCTTTGCTAAAAAGTGGACAAATCAAGAACCTGAAATTTGCCGGAACATAAATGAATCAACATTCCGGCAAAACATAGGCCAGTCAGCTTCATTCCCTGGAAACAACAAAGCCACTTGGGCACAATCGAACCACTTCAATGAAAAGTTATAACATGAGCAAACACTATTGAGGAATTTGCATATAACATGGCCACTTCAATGAAAAGATATAATCAACAATAATGGAATATGCAAATGAACATCAATGACATATATCATATAAAAACAATCTTTTTTTTTGTTTACATAGCAACAATTAGTTTGACCAAGTTTTTGAAAAGAAAAACAATTCTGTTTTTTGTTTATAGCTAAATGCCATAGCTATTGTTTTTTATTTATAGCTAAATACTTTTGTTTTTGTCTAAAGCTAAAAGTCTAGGAACTCCATTTTCTCTAACCCTTCTGACCTCACCAAAATTTCCACAGCAAGACCTTAGTACCTACACCCAATTTCTTCAAAAATATTCAGGTACATAGTCCAAATAATTCAAATTTCATTTGAATGAAATTTGGAACAAATTCAGGTCCATAGTCCAAATTTTTTATAGCTAAGTGTTTTTGTTTATAGCCTCTGTTAATTTAAATCTAAATGCTACTATTATTTATATACCCTCTATTAGTTTAAAGCTAAATGGAATTACTGTTTAGGCATTTTCATAAAAAATGCCCTAGCTAATTTCCTAAAACAATTGCTAATCATTTTTCCTAAATGCGATAAAATGCCTACTGCCCTAAAAAATATAGGGTTCATATGAACACCTAGGGTTCATATGAACATGAACATAGTATCAACATATATATGAATTGCCCTAGCAGAGAAAGAGAGGAGGGTAGGGGACAGGAGAGGCAGAGCCTTACGGTCGGCGGCGAGGGCAGGCTCTTGCTCGAGCGGCGGCGGTGAGGTCGGGGGAAGCGACGGTGAGGTCGATGACGGCCTCGGGCGGCGGCTGTGAGGTTGAGGGCGGCCTCGGGCGGCGGCGGT
>NC_057810.1:729206659-729220090 GCF_018294505.1 Triticum aestivum
CGATGTGGTCGAAGGCGGCAGGGCGACGGCGGCGATGGGGCAGTTGGGGGACAGGGGGGGTAGAGAGGGGGGGGACTCGGCAAAATTTTGAGCCCGGGCTGCCGGGATTTGAGTCAAACTAGCAGTAGCGCGTTTTGCCGAAACGCGCTATAGCTAAGGTAGCTATAGCGTGTTCCAGAGAAACGCGCTACAGCTATTCCTTTCTGTTTTATTTTTCTTTTTCTTTTTTTTCTTTACATTTTCTTTTTTTTTTCATTTCTCCTTTTTCTATTTCTTTCATTTTCATTTACTTTTCTACTTATTTTTCTATTTATTTTCTTTTTCATAGCAGTAGCGCTCTACAGCATAAATGTGCTGCTACAAAGTTTTTAGCAGTAGCGTGCTTCTGGGAGAACCGCTACTACTATTCCTAGCCTACCGGCATTAGTAAGGGAATTTTAGTAGTAGCGCTTTTCTGTGAAGACGCGCTACTGCTAAAACAATGGTTGTAGCGTGGTTTTGAAACAAGCGCTACTACTAAGTAGCGCTAGCGCCGAGTTTTGACCAACGCTACTGCTATACCTCTGTGTATAACGTTTTCCCTAGTAGTGACTGGACAAGTATATGTTACCTCTTGAGGCTTTTCATCAAGCTGCCCCTTTTATCGAGTCGTTGTTCGTCACTAATGTTTCCATAAAACTGGCAGACATGGATATATGTGGGTTTATAAAACTCAGGAGCCTTCATTTGCACTCCATTCGAATAGTTGGTGATCTTGCGGGCTTGCTATCAAGTTGTTGCAGTCTGGAGGACTTTGAGATGATTGATGTCCGGGTGTGACGGACCAGCTCAACGTTCCACACCCCACTCGAAACTCTTAGATGTTTGCTTCTTTCCAATATGTGTACGATCCAGGCGGTTGAGTTTCACCATGTTCGGAATTGATACGTCTCCAACGTATCTATAATTTTTTATTGTTCCGTGCTATTATATTATCTCTTTTGGATGTTTAATGGGCTTTAATATGCTATTTATATAATTTTTGGGACTAACCTATTAACCGAGGGCCCAGTGCCAATTTTTGTTTTTTGTGCCTATTTTAGAATTTTCGAGAAAAGGAATATCAAACGGAGTCCAAACGAAATGAAACCTTCGTGATGATCTTTCTAGGACCGAAAGCAAACCAGAAGACTTGGAGATGAAGTCGGAGACGCAACAAGGAAGCCACGAGGCAGTAGGGCACGCTCAGGGGGGTAGGCGCGCCCCCCACCCTCGTGGGCCCCTCGTGGCTCCCCTGACCTAGTTTGTTTGCCTATATATACTCTTATACCATAAAACCACCACTGCTGAGCCACGAAACCACATTTCCACCGCTGCAACCTTCTGTACCCGTGAGATCCCATCTCGGGGCCTTTTCCGGCGATATGCCGGAGGGGGATTCAATCACCGAGGGCTTCTACATCAACACCATTACCTCTCCGATGAAGCATGAGTAGTTTACCATAGACCTTCGGGTCCATAGTTATTAGCTAGATAGATTCTTCTCTCTCTTTGATTCTCAATACCATGTTCTCCTCGATGTTCTTGGAGATCTATTCAACGTAATACTCTTTTGCGGTGTGTTTTCCGAGATCCAATGAATTATGGATTTATGAACAAGATTATCTATGAATATTATTTGGTTCTTCTCTGAATTCTTATATGCATGATTTGATATCTTTTCAAGTATCTTTGAATTATTGGTTAAGTTTGGCCTACTAGATTGATCTTTCTTGCAATGGGAGAAGTGCTTAGCTTTGGGTTCAATCTTACAGTGTCCTTTTCCAGTGACAGTAGGGGCAACAAGGCATGTATTGTATTGTTGCCATCGAGGATAAAAAGATGGGTTTTTCATCATATTGCTTGAGTTAATTGCTCTACATCATGTCATCTTGCTTAATGTGTTACTCCGTTCTTTATGAACTTAATACTCTAGATGCATGCTGGATAGCGGTCGATGTGTGGAGTAATAGTAGTAGATATAGGCAGGAGTCGGTTTACTTGACACGGACGTGATGCCTATGTTCATGATCATTGCCTTAGATGTCATCATAATTATGAACTTTTCTACCAATTGCTCAGCAGTAATTTGTTCGCCCACCGTAATATATGTTATCTTGAGAGAAGCCACTAGTGAAACCTATGGCCCCCAGGTCTCTTTTTCATATTATTGAATCTCGTCTACATCTTGCTAGTTTCTAATCTACTATTTTGCAATCTTTACATTCCAATCTATATTCCCAAAAATACCAAAATATTTACTTTACGGTTTATCTATCTCTATCAGATCTCACTTTTGCGAGTGACCGTGAAGGGATTGACAACCCCTTTATCGCGTTGGTTGCAAGTTCTTCATTGTTGGTGCAGGTATTCGGTGACTTGTGCGTCATCTCCTACTGGATTGATACCTTGGTTCTCAAAACTGAGGGAAATACTTACGCTACTTTGCTGCATCACCCTTTCCTCTTCAAGTGAAAACCAACGCAAGCTCAAGAGGTAGCAAGAAGGATTTTTGGTGCCATTGCCGGGGAGATCTACGTCAAGTCAAGCCATACCAAGTACCCATCATAAACTCGTCTCCCTTGCATTACATTATTCGCCATTCGCTCTCGTTTTCCTCTCCCCCACTTCTAAAATGATTTTCGAAAACCTTTGACTTTTCTTCGCCCCTCTTCCTTTCGTCTTTTTTCACTTGCTTCTTGTGTGTTTGTGTGTTGGATTGATTGCTTGTCACGATGGCTCAAGATAATACTAAATTGTGTGACTTTTCCAACACCAACAACAATGATTTTAGCACTCTGATTGCTCCTACTACTAAACCTGAATCTTGTGAAATTAATGCAGCTTTGCTGAATCTTGTTATGAAAGATCAATTTTCTGGCCTTCCTAGTGAAGATGTCGCATCCCACCTAAACAATTTCGTTGATTTGTGAGATATGCAAAAGAAGAAAGATGTGGATAATGATATTGTTAATAGAAGCTATTTCCGTTTTTGCTTAGAGATCTTGCTAAAACTTGGTTCTCATCTTTGCCTAAAAATAGTATTGATTCATGGAATAAGTGCAAAGATTCTTTTATCTCTAAGTATTTTCCTCCCCTAATATCATCTCCCCTAGGAACGATATTATGAATTTTAAGCAACTTGATCGTGAGCATGTTGCACAAGCTTGGGAGAGGATGAAATTAATGATACGTAATTACCCTACACATGGCTTGAGTTTGTGGATGATTATACAAAAAAAATATGCCGGATTGAATTTTGCTTCTAGAAATCTTTTAGATTTGTCCGCGGGAGGCACTTTTATGGAAATCACTTTAGTAGAAGCTACTAAACTCCTAGATAATTTATGGTTAATTATTCTCAATGGCACACTGAAAGATCCACTAGTAAAAAAGTTCATGCGATTGAAGAGATTAATGTTTTGAGTAGAAAGATGGGTGAACTTATGGAATTATTTGCTAATAAAAGTGTTTCTTCTGATCCTAATGATACGGCTTTGTCCACTTTGCTTGAGAATAACAATGAATCTATGGATGTGAATTTTGTTGGTAGGAACAATTTTGGTAACAACGCGTATAGAGGCAATTTTAATCCTATCCATTTCCTAGTAATTCCTCTAATAATTATGGTAATTCCTACAACAACTCTTATGGAAATTTTATTAAGATGCCCCCTGATTTTGAGAATAGTGTTAGAGAATTTATGAGTTCGCAAAAGAATTTCAATGCTTTGATTGAAGAAAAATTGCTTAAGATTGATGAATTGGCTGGGAACGTGGATAGAGTTTCTCTTGATGTTGATTCTTTGAAACTTAGATCTATTCCACCTAAGCATGATATCAATGAGTCTCTCAAGTCCATGAGAATCTCCATTGATGATTGTAAAGAAAGAACCTCTAAGATGAGTGCTAAAAAATATTGGTTTTGTAAAAGCGTGTTCTTCTAGTTTTCATGATAATAATGATGAAGATCTAAAAGTGATTGATGTGACTCCTATCAAATCTTTGTTTTCCAATATGAATCTTGATAAAGATGAGACTGGAGATGAGTCAACTTTAGTTAAAGGCGTCCCAATGATTTAGAGGTTTTAGATCTAGGTGCAAAAATTGATAAAAGTGGGATTGAAGAGGTCAAAACTTTAAGTAGCAATGAACCCACTATTTTGGATTTCAAGGAATTTAATTATGATAATTGTTCTTTAATATATTGTATTTCCTTGTTACAATCCATGTTGAATTTTCCTCATGCTTATAATCAAAACAAAGCTTTTACTAAACATATCGTTGATGCTATGATGCAACCTTTCGAAGAAAAGCTTGAGCTAGAAGTTTCAATCCCTAGAAAACTTAATGATGAGTGAGAACCTACTATTAAGACTAATATTAAATATTATGAATGCTATGCTTTGTGTGATTTGGGTGCTATTGTTTCCACGATTCCAAAAACTTTGTGTGATGTGCTAGGTTTCCGTGAATTTGATGATTGTTCTTTAAATTTGCTTCTTGCGGGTCCATCATTAAGAAACCTATGGGAAGGATTAGTGACGTTCTTATTGTTGCAAATAGAAATTATGTGCCCGTAGATTTCATTGTTCTTGATATAGATTGCAATCCTACATGTCCAATTATTCTTGGTAGACCTTTCCTTAGAACGATTGGTGCTATTATTGATATGAAAGAAGGAAACATTAGATTCCAATTTCCGTTAAGGAAGGGCATGGAACACTTTACTAGGAAGAAAATTAAATTGCCTTATGAATCTATTATGAGAGCCACTTATGGATTGCACACCAAAGATGGCAATACCTAGTTATATTCATGTTTTAATGCCTAGCTAGGGGCGTTAAACGATAGCGCTTGTTGGGAGGCAACCCGATTTTATTTTTGTTCTTTAACTTTTTGCACCTGTGTAGTAATAAATAATTCATATAGCCTCTGGTTAGATGTGGTTTTATGATTTAATTAGTGTTTGTGCCAAGTAGAACCTTTGGGAAGACTTGGGTGAAGTAAATGTGATCTTGCTGTAAAAAACACAAATTTTCGCACTCACGAGAATAGCTGTCATTTTTTTACAGAAGACTGATTTTAAGTTGATTCTTTTTGAAGAAGATTAATAGACAAATTCCTCACGTCCACCAATTTATTTCAGAATTTTTGGCATTACAGAAGTATTCAAGAGTTACAGATTACTACAGACTGTTCTGTTTTTGACAGATTCTTTTTTTTACGTGTTGTTTGCTTATTTTGACGAATCTATGAGTAGTATCGGGGGGTATGAACCATACAGAAGTTGGAATACAGTAGGTTTTACACCAATATAAATAAAGAATTGGTTCACAACAGTACCTTCAAGTGGTGATTTATTTTCTTATACTAACGGAGCTCATGAGATTTTCTGTTGAAGTTTTGTGTTGTGAAGTTTTCAAGTTTTGGGTAAGGATTTGATGGACTTTGGAATAAGGAGTGGTAAGAGCCTAATATTGGGGATTCCCAAGTCACCCCAAGATAAAATTAAAGGACAAACAAAATCCTAAGCTTGGGGATGCCTCAGAAGGCATCCCCTCTTTCGTCTTCGTCTATCGGTAACTTTACTTGAGGCTATATTTTATTCACCACATGATATGTTTTTTGCTTGGAGCGTCATGTATGATTTGAGTCTTTGCTTTTTAGTTTACCACAATCATACTTTCTGTACTCACCTTTTGAGAGAGACACGCATGAATCATGATTTGTTAGAATACTCTATGTGCTTCACTTATATATTTTGAGCTAGACAATATTGCTCTAGTGCTTCACTTATATCTTTTTAGAGCACGACAGTGGTTTTATTTTATAGAAATTGATGAAATCTCATGCCTCACTTATATTATTTTGAAAGTCTTTTAGAACAGAATAGTAATTTGCTTAGGTTATAAAATTAGTCCTAATATTATGGGCATCCAAGATGGGTATAATAAAAACTTTCATATGAAGAGAATTGAATACTATGAGAAGTTTGATTCTTTATGATTGTTTTGAGATATGAAGATGGTGATATTAGAGTCATGCTAATAGGGTAGTTGTGAATTTGAGAGATACTTGTGTTAAAGTTTGTGATTCCTGTAGCATGCACGTATGGTGAACCGTTATGTGATGAATTGGAGCATGATTTATTTGTTGATTGTCTTCCTTATGAGTGGAGGTCAGGAACGCGCGATGGTTAACTCCTACCAACCCTTCCCCTAGGAGCATGCGTGTAGTACTTTGTTTTGATGGCTTGTAGATTTTTGCAATAAGTATGTGAGTTCTTGATGACCAATGTTGAGTCCATGGATTATACGCAGTCTCACCCTTCCACCATTGCTAGCCTCTCTTGTGCCAGTACCATACACCCACCATATACCTTCCTCAAAACAGCCACCATACCTACCTATTATGGCATTTCCATAGACATTCCGAGATATATTGCCATGCAACTTTCCGCCGTTCCGTTTATTATGACATGCTCCATCATTGTCATATTGCTTTGCATGATCATGTAGTTGACATCGTATTTGTGGCAAAGCCACCATTCATAATTATTTCATACATGTCACTCTTGAATCATTGCACATCCCGGTACACCGCCGGAGGCATTCACATAGAGTCATATTCTGTTCTAAGTATTGAGTTGTAATTCTTGAGCTATAAGTAAATAAAAGTGTGATGATCTTCATTAGAGCACTGTCCCATGTGAGGAAAGGATGATGGAGACTATGATTCCCCCACAAGTCGGGATGAGACTCCGGACGAATATAAAACATATATAAAAAGAGGCCATAAAAAAAGAGAAGGCCCAAATAAAAAATTAAAAAATGAGAGAAAAAGAGAGAAGGGGCAATGTTACTATCCTTTTTCCACACTTGTGCTTCAAAGTTGCACCATGATCTTCATGATAGAGAGTCTCATATGTTGTCACTTTCATATACTAGTGGGAATTTTCATTATAGAACTTGGCTTGTATAGTTCAATGATGGGCTTCCTCAAAATGCCCTAGGTCTTCGTGAGCAAGCAAGTTGGATGCACACCCACTTAGTTTCTTTTTGAGCTTTCATACACTTATAGCTTTAGTGCATCCGTTGCATGGCAATCCCTACTCACTCACATTGATATCTATTGATGGGCATCTCCATAGCCCGTTGATACGCCTAGTTGATGTGAGACTATCTTCCTCTTTTTTGTCTTCTCCACAACCACCATTCTATACCACCTATAGTGCTATGTCCATGCCTCACGCTCATGTATTGTGTGAAGATTGAAAAAGTTTGAAAATACTAAATTATGAAACAATTGCTTGGCTGAAACGGGGGTTGTGCATGATTTAAATATTTTGTGTGATGAAGATAGAGCATAGTCATACTATATCATTTTGTAGGGATAGCTTTCTTTGGCCATGTTATTTTGAGAAGACATGATTGCTTTGTTAGTATGCTTGAAGTATTATTGTTTTTATGTCAATATTAAACTTTTATCTTGAATCTTTCGGATCTGAACATTCATGCCACAATAAAGAAAATTACATTGACAAATATGTTAGGTAGCATTCCACATCAAAAATTCTGTTTTTATCATTTACCTACTCGACGACGAGCGGGAATTAAGCTTGGGGATGCTTGATACGTCTCCAACGTATCTATAATTTTTTATGGTTCCATGCTATTGTATTATCTGTTTTCGATGTTTAATGGGCTTTACTATGCTATTTTATATTATTTTTCGGACTAACCTATTAACTGAGGGCCAGTGTCAGTTTTTTAAAAAAAAATCCTATTTTAGAGTTTTGCAAAAAAGAAATACCAAACGAAGTCCAAACGGAATGAAACCTTCATGATGATCTTTCTAGGACCGAAAGCAAACCAGAAGACTTAGATATGAAGTCGTAGACGCAACAAGGAAGCCACGAGGCAGGAGGGCGCATCCAGGGGGGTAGGCGCGGCCCCCGCCCTCATGGGCCCCTTGTGGCTCCCCTGACCTAGTTCCTGCCTATATATACTCTTATACCCTAAAAATACAAGGGGGGGCCACGAAACCACTTTTCCACCGCCGCAACCTTCTGTACCCATGAGATCCCATCTTGGGGCCTTTTCCGGCGATCAGCCAGAGGGGGATTCAATCACGGAGGGCTTCTACATCAACACCATTACCTCTCCGATGAAGCGTGAGTAGTTTACCACAGACATTCGGGTCCACGGTTATTAGCTAGATGGCTTCTTCTCTCTTTTTGATTCCCAATACCACATTCTCCTCGATGTTCTTGGAGATCAATTCGATGTAATACTCTTTTGTGGTGTGTTTGCCGAGATCCGGTGAATTGTGGATTTATGAACAAGATTACCTATGAATATTATTTGGTTCTTCTCTGAATTCTTATATGCATGATTTGATATCTTCGCAAGTCTCTTCGAATTATCGGTTTAGTTTGGCCTACTAGATTGATCTTTTTTGCAATGGGAGAAGTGCTTAGTTTTGGGTTCAATCTTGTGGTGTCCTTTCCCAGTGATAGTAGGGGCAGCAAGGCACGTATTGTATTGTTGCCATCGAGGATAACAAGATGGGGTTTTCATCATATTGCTTGAGTTAATTCCTCTACATCATGTCATCTTGCTTAATGCATTACTCCATTCTTTATGAACGTAATACTCTAGATGTATACTGGATAGCGGTCGATGTGTGGAGTAATAGTAGTAGATGCAGGCAGGAGTCGGTCTACTTGACACGGACGTGATGCCTATGTTCATAATCATTGCCTTAGATGTCATCATAATTATGCGCTTTTTTATCAATTGCTCGGCAGTAATTTGTTCACCCACCATAATATATGCTATCTCGAGAAAAGCCACTATTGAAACCTATGTCCCCCGGGTCTCTTTTCCATATTATTGAATCTCGTCTACATCTTTCTAGTTTCACTACAAGAAATCTATTAATACATGACGAATCTAGTCCGTCACGAATCAATGGAAAACTGTCATGGGAGCCCTGACATGACAAACCTGAAATCCGTCATGTATATCGCGTCATAATTTGACATCATAGTTTCCTTGACGGTTCTTGACCGTCATGGATCTGCACCAGGCCCGCCCAAGCCCAAAATCTGTGATGAGAACAATCCGTCATGGACTGACGCCATGTAGGATTTTGATTGCCAATTCGAATGACATGTATGCCTACATGGATACTATTTTCCGTCACTAAAATCGTCATCAATTTGGGCACAATTTAAATTTGGTTAAGCACATTAGCCCATTCATTTCTGCCTCATTAGCTGCCTATTTTGACAAAGCATGTTTTTAGCATAATGCGTCTCACAAATCCAAATGCCTATTTTGGCCCAAGAGGAAGCATATGGAAAGTGTCAGAACATTACATAATTGATCCAGTTTGCAGCCATTCGTATGTAAATACAACATTGCAGTTTATAAAATCATCTATGAAATGATAACTTACAACATAGATTGACAAATATATCACAAAACAAGGTTAGGAACCAGTACAATCCATTTTACATCAACATAACATATAAACTATTGAGGTTGTTATTCATGTTCTTGCCATCGGTCCTCCTGTGGCAACTATCATGTCGTGGCTGATTGTGATGGCTGCACCAAGTAGCTTGCTACATAATCTTACCTGGCATATTTACAAGAACCGTGTTAGATATTTGTACATATGAATAGATCATAGAAATAAGAGAATTACAACAAAAATAAAAATAAACCATATGCTGTCCAAAATTCTTAAATCTTGCAGTGCCTACGAATGAGAATAACATTGATCTAAACTAAGGAAGATTAACAAGTCAAATATACATAACCTCACTCACACAAACATGTACACCAAGTTTGCGCATAACTAAATTTATTAATTGAACTTTCACTTGATTGTAAAAGAATGATTGGTAAAGGAAGCAATTCATAAAGAAGTATGCCATCATATATGCATTGTCAAAAAATAGCATGCTTCACACATTCTGGCATGCAATAACTAGTTCAAATATGCAAATAACCTCACTATCAAGTACAAAGAATTGCAATTTGTTCATAAAACAAAAATATGAAAAAGCCAAAATAGGCACTTGAGGACGAATCAATCGAGTTCAGAGGTATATTAATATGTGAGAGATGATTCATCATCACTGCATGTATATTAATAGTGCAAGCATGTATATGCATCAGCAGCAAAACAACATATGCTAAGACGTGTGTTGTTCTAATGTCATACTGCATGCATGATAAAAAAAGTTATAGTGCAGACACCTAGTGCTATACAAATTCAGTTTCCTAGCAGCAAGGATGCCAGGAAGCACATGGTATACAGATTAATTGACCTTCAATTTCAGGCCAACAACATCATTTAGAGTGCACTTATGAAACAGGGGTGTTCAGATTCACGACTTGCTAACCTGGCTGGACTTGGACGCTTCCATCAACTGCCTATCATCTCGGCATATTTGCTGGTTCACACTGGCAGCCAACAATCGACATCACCGTCATACATTTACTTCTCTGCTATACCTATCAAATCAAACACTAAAAAATTACTAAGTGAAACAAGCTACGCTATGCATATTAACCAAGAAAATTACCATAGCTGAACAACTAAAATATATATGTATAAGTGATATGCATATTAACCCAGAAAATTATGAACTACAAAATACTTCCTTCAATTTCCCTCACAGTCCAGGACACAAAAGAACAAACAAGAGGTGCAACAGCTCATGCAAGAAAAAATAGAATTCCTACTTGCTAAATTACTCCATTCTTCAGGCCCATGCAAGCTAGTAGTCTACATGAAACAGTGTATGGTTCAGCCACAAGCTCACAACAGAGGAGATAGGCAGAGGTACGAGTGCTTAACTATATAGAACCTATAAAGCCTCAAGTTGACGCATAAGTGATAGTAACAAAACACACATCACAGAACTTTAAGTACGGCAGCAAGAACAGTTAAGGCCATATAAATACACCAAAAAATGGCATCACTAACTAACAATACCCACAACACTGAGCCGCTGCGCATCGACCCGGTCAGCAAAAACTTCAAATGTTCATGTGTCAACAAGTTACAAATGAAACTCAAAGTTTATGCTGCCAGTTAATCTTAAAGCACTGACAATAGTAAACAATAATCATCTAGAGTACTAGCTGCATCATAAATAAAAATTATGGTTATATGCAGAACCAATTTGTTAACTGAACATGTCATATTCAGAGCATAATTAGTAAACATCAGATACATGCAGGCTAAGCACACAGTATGCTTCAGAAATTATGGGAGACCAAAGCAACATAAATACGAAGGAGCTTTAACTTCAGGAATAACAGGACATGATAGAGGATTGCATGATAACACCCTAATATACATCAGAACTGGTTTAGAAGTCTTCACGAGAGCACCAATTCAGTATCATAACATCAGTATAAAATAACCACTTGTGCCTATTATTGATAAAAGGAAAGGAAATCACATTTATGCAGCCAAGAATATGTTGTGCAGTAATGCATATAGAGGACCAAACTCATCCCAGCAATCTGATACAACACTATGATAGTTACCTAGCAGGCTTCATTTTCGAAACTATCCTCCTGGTGATAGTGATAGTAGCTATATCGAAAAGGATCTCAAATCAGCTGTAAATGCCCATATCCATTGGGACAACATATGTACTAGATCAGGCACTGCACTGTACATTGCAAGGAGCTGCCTACAATACATAAAAGTTATATAAGTTTACATTCAAAAGCCGTCTAACTAGTGAAGTCGCGAGGCTGTGTAAAATAAAATTTTGTTGTATATATGGGTTATGTGACGGGTTTTTTTACTTTTTGTTGTGATTGATGGTGCAGACGTGTACTGAGAAATTCAAGTCATGTGTTCTTGTCATGATTCAGTTTAGAATAATGCCAAGATGCGGCTAAAAAATTTAGAAGTTTATGCAATGTTCAGCTTCTCTAATGAGAAATGCATGCTTTGTGATGCCAACAGAAGAAATTGTTAAGCAAAAAATGTAGAGTGTAGTTAAGCAAAGCCGGGTGAGGGAGAGTACTACCCCTGTGCATGACTTTGTCATGAGATATTTAGTTCCTATAACAGGAATTGTGTAGGAGAGGAAATGGCTCTCGTGGATAGCTTCAGCAATACCTGAAATCAATAAGAGATGGTTAAGAACCTGCACGTTTAATTCACATTACTGGATTTCTTGCTCTTCGTACTAACAACCAGCAGTATTTCCATCCAGTGAAGATTGAAGTTGCAGCAATGGACAAATCCGAGAGCCAACATCCAGCAATGGAATCCAAACAAAAGTACAAATCTGGACAGCAATCGATTTTCGAGCTGCACTCACCAGTTGAAATCGATGCGGCCGGTGCATCATCCTGCATGAAGGACACGTCCGTGTTCCCCTCAGATTTGCCACTAACCATTCAAGGAGAAGCACGCGTGTGTGTCTCAGCCACTGGATGGAGCTGGATCCGTGCCCGCCGCCGGCATCAGGGGGTTCCAAACCCGGCAGTCGGCCCCGCCGCCACCATGGCCGCATCATCTCGAGATGCAGGACTGAGCCGCCGCAGCTCGAGGGCGCGATCTGCATGAGAAGGGGCATGGAGTGAGGTAGACGGGGAGGGGTCTGGTGTGGGCTGGATGGGAGGGGCCTGGCGCATGGTGGTTCAATGCCGGCGCCGCCGGCGGCGACATGGAGAGACGCGAGGAGGGAAGGTGGAGTGGCGGCGGCGGCTGATGGTTGGTATGGGAGGAGACGAGAAAAGGGCGATTAGGGTTAGGCGGTGTGGACTCTGTAGTTAAATGGGCTGGCTCGAAAGTTTTCACTCCCCGCGCTCGGGACTTAAAATTGCCCTTCTCGCGCGCGCTGTGTTCGTTTTACTCTTCACTTTTTTCTCCTATTGAGTATTGCATTTGACTGACATGTAGGCCAATCAAAATAGCACGCACAGCAGGAACCTCCCGTGACGGTCCGAATGGTGTATAATGAAAAAAAAGTTAGGCCCGACTAGTCCCATCTCATTAATCCATGACGGTTTTCGTGACGGTCCTTCAACGTCCATCATAATGGGGTTATTGTCTTGTGGCCCATTCGCATCTTGCAGATCCATGACGGTTGCCGTGACGGTTCGGGAGAACGTCATGAGAAATCCGTCACGGATTAACAGATTTCTTGTAGTGTTTCCAATCTACTATTTTGCAATCTTTACTTTCCAATCTATATACCCAAAAATGCCAAAAATATTTACTTTACCGTTTATCTATCTCTATCAGATCTTTGCAAGAGATGTGAATTGGATGTCACAAATACCGATAAATGAAATGTTATATTTATGCATTTCATGCAAAATAGAAATATTACTTGTATTTAACCTTGTCTGCTAAGAGCATG
>NC_057810.1:729220320-729259361 GCF_018294505.1 Triticum aestivum
TGGTATTCCATTTTTTGAAGCTTAAAGTTTGCTTGTTGGCACTTGGCAGCATGCTTCTATCTAATACAAGTTCAATTATAAAATCTCGGTAGCCAATTATCCTAATTTTTTTAAATAATACATTTTTTTTATTAATTTTCATAAATATTACGCTGGGTAAATTGTTTTCAAAAATAATACACCATCGGCCCGCTGCAGGCCGACTGGGCCTAGTCGGCCCACAGCAGGCCGATTGGATTCCAATCGGCCTACAGCTGGCCGACTGGCCCCTGTCGGTCCACTGTGGGCTGATTGGGTCCTGTCGGCCCACTGTGGGCCGATTGGAGCTAATTGACTCGCTGTGGGCTAATTGTTTTTGCAAACAAAGTAGGCATAAAAAATATATGTTTTAAAAAATGTTAATCATGTAATTAAAAAATGTTAAACGTGTAAAAAAAATGTTCCTGATGTACACAAAAAATGTACAATATATATGAAAAAAAGTTGACTAAAAATATGTTCTAAAAAGTGTTAATCATGTATTTAAAAATTGTGAAATGTGTGTATAAAAATGTTCCCTATCTATATAAAAAATATAGAATGTGTATGAAAAAAATTTGACACCAAAAAAATATGTTTGAAAAAAATGTTAATCATGTATTTGAAAAAATGTTCAACGAGTACACAAAAATGTTTCATGTATTGGAATGAAAAGTTAAACATGTATAAAAAAATGTTCCAGCTCTGGATCCGGTATGGGAGCATCACGGACCTAAGTATGATTGGTTGCTCTGTTTGTATGGAACTAGAACATTTTTTTCAAACATATTTATTTGGTGTCAACTTTTTTTCATACATATTCTATATTTTTTGTATAGATAAGGAACATTTTTTATACACACATTTAACAATTTTTAATCATGTATTTGAAAAAATGTCAACTTTTCAAACATATTTTTTTGGTGTCAACTTTTTTCATACACATTCTATATTTTTTGTATAAATAAGGAACATTTTTTATACACACATTTAACAATTTTTAAATACATGCTTAACACTTTTTAAAACTTATTTTTATGTCAACTTTTTTGCATATATATTGTACATTTTTTTATACATCAGGAACATTTTTATACACGTTTAACATTTTTAATTACATGATTAACATTATTTTAAACATATATTTTTTATGCGTACTTTTTTTGCAAAAACAATTAGCCCACAGCGAGCCAATTAGCTCCAGTCGGCCAGCTGTAGGCCGACTGGAATCCAATCGGCCTGCTGTGGGCCGATTAGGCCCAGTCGGCCTGCAGCGGGCCGACGGTGTATTATTTTTGAAATTTTTTTATCCAGCGTAATATTTATAAAAATTAATAACAAAAATGTATTATTTTAAAAAAATAGCGCCAATTATCATCAGAAAATCAAATATTAGCACCGCCGACAACAACGTGTATGCGGGAATAAACTAGCTAGGGATAAACAGACGAGGTAGGTTGCGCAGACCCATTTTTACTTTTAAAGAAAAGAAACCCCCAACCAATTTTACTCAAAGAGCACCAAATTTTGCAGCTGAGATTATACCCGTTGCAGTCGCTATTTATCTGACGCTGCCACATTAACGCTGGGCTACTTGCCGCCGTGCTCATCATGGGCCGGCCGTGGCTCCCAGTACTACTGAGAGCATGCGTCTTCCTTTTGATTTTCTAGGGATGCAACCTGCCCGAATGTTGTTGTGCTCGAGTATAGCCGGTGCAGCGAGTGGACTTGTCTCTTTCCAAAAGATCTGTAAGTTTTGCAATTGCGCCACCATCTTCTTTCCTTGCTTGATGAGCCACAAATCAAAGCTTGCAATTAGTTAGACCAGAAGCCACCGAAGCAGTAGCTGGTAATGCTTGCTTCAGTTGCGAGACACGGAACATAGGATGGACTTGGCTCCCCTCTGGTAACTTGAGCTTGTAAGCCAAGTTGGATAATTTTGAATGGCCCACAAAAACGAAAACACAACTGGAAAAAGAAAGAAACGAAAACACAACCCGTTTGAATGGAGAGCTCCTATTGGACGCGCGTGTGCATCCAATAGGCGAGCTGTTACTGAAGCGGCCGCACAAACGGGCCGGCCCATTTGTAGGTGCTGCACGATTGTACAGATGGGACGAAAAGAGAAAACAGAACGGTACGAGTCAAACTACCGACCTCTCGATAGATACATACCTAAAGTACTATCGCTAGTCAGTAGAGATAGCGACTGATTATTGCTAAATAGAAGCACTACACCTAAAGTACTAAGTACATCGGCAGTTTCGTTTTATTTCAACTGTGTCGATATTTCTTTGAAAAGGCTGTGGACAAATTTGCTTGAAAAATGAGAATAATGTTAGAAAATTTTGAACAAATTTGGAATTTGAACTAACTTTGAAAACATGAATTTTTTTTGAAAAAGCAAACAAATTTGGAAAACATAAACAAACTTTTGAAATTATGAACATTTATTAAAAACTTATATACGATGAACAATCTTTAAATATATATGTAACAATTTTTAATACTGAACAAATTTTAAAATACACACTGAACATTTCTGTGATTATGCTGACCAAATATAAATACATGTTGAACAGTTTTTGTGATATACACTAAACTATATACAAAATACACATTGAACATTTTTGTGGTGTATGCTGAACAATTTGGAAATACACAATGATTTTTTTTAAATATGTCAAACATTTTCTCAATAGAGGGTGAACTTCTCCTTAAATATACGATGAAGATTTTTGTATCTAAACATGCAATGTACTTTGTATAATACATGAAAAAAAGATAAAAGATGAAAAAAGGAAACAAAAAAGAAAAGAAAAGAAATAGAAACGGAAAACTGAAAAAAAAAAGAAACAGAGAAGAGAAAGAAACAGCAGAGCGACATGGGTTGGCGCAAACTACGGCGTAGGGAACCCTCGCTTCAGCGAAACCATGTCGTTTTGAAGCTCACGCGCGTGAAATAGGGGTTGCCGTCTAAATGTATGGCTGCAAGCCCAAATACAGTTTGTCGCCCACATCAGATTGGCATTCACCGGGCGGTAGACACGATTGGCAATCACATAATTTGAACCCTAGCCCACACCCACTCCCTTGGCTATGTGCCTCTTGCTCATCTCTTCCACCTTGCCACAGCCGGAGGGCGCTTTGGGCGAAGCCTGTTCAACAGCGGTGGGGTGCCTCCTTTTCTCCTCGGCTTGCTCGTCGGGGCGGTGAGTAGGCGAGGGTGTAGTGCCTCCTTTTAAAAAATATTATTTTTTTGAATTTTTATATTTTTTAAATTTTTGAATTATTTTAACCTCTCATCTCTAATCACCGCTCAATTTAATCTCTAATCACCCCTCATCATCTAACTTCCCGGATGGTCACCCATCCTCTCACTACTCCAGCCTGAGCACGCTTAACTTCCGGATTCTATTCTCCCTCGTTTCCAAGTCTGCACTTGTTGTTTTCCTGACAATAGTAAGCTGTCAATCCTATTAAACTCAGGAATTTAGCTTGAGCAAGAAGTCACACATTTCACTGTTTGAGTTTGAAACCATTGGTCTAAAAAATAACACTAATATTTAGTAACACTAATATTTCTTGAATAATTAGTTTGACCATTATTTGACCGTTTGACCATAGTTTGACCAGATTTGACCAAAATTCAAAAAAACTAAAATAATTATTTAGTGACACTAATATTCTTGAATAATTATTTAGTAACACTAATACTTCTTGAACAAAAATTCAAAAAAAAACTGAAATATGATGAATTTTTTTGCCTCCAGATCTTAAAAGTCACGTAACTTTTTTTCTGTTAGGTTTTGAGGATTTTGAAAATGTTTAACAGCATTCCCCCGGATAAATTTAGATGTAACTTTTCGAGTAGATGATTTTTCATATAAAAAACTTTTTAATCCGAATTCGTATGCAAAAGTTAATGCCCATTTTACTAAATTCTAGAGAGATTTTGCAAATAAAGTCAAAATTCATATTTGTAAATTTTCCACCAACAACTAGACCACGTATCACATGGGAAACTTATTTTCTTTTATTTTTTGACATTTTCATCATTTTCTTTTATTTTTTTTAAAACTGAAAAGGCGATCCAGGAGGGAGGGGGTAGAGTTTGAAAATGGGACCTTTAGTACCGGTTCGTGCCATAAACCGGTACTAATAATGCCTCAAACCCCATTAGTACCGGTTGGTGGCTCGAACCAGGACTAAAGGTCTAACCTTTAGTACCTGTTGGTGCCACGAACCGGTACTAGTGGGCATCGAACCCTTTAGTCCCGGTTCGTGGCACCAACCGGGACTAAAAGTGTTGGGGAACATAGTAATTTCAAAAATTTCCTACGCACACACAAGATCATGGTGATGGTATAGCAACGAGAGGGGAGAGTGTTGTCCACGTACCCTCGTAGACCGTAAGCGGAAGCGTTATGACAACGCGGTTGATGTAGTCGTACGTCTTCACGATCCGACCGATCCAAGTACCGAACGTACGGCACCTCCGAGTTTAGCACACGTTCAGCTCGATGACGATCCCCGGGCTCCGATCCAGCAAAGCTTCGGGGATGAGTTCCGTCAGCACAACGGCGTGGTGACGATGATGATGTTCCACCGGTGCAGGGCTTCGCCTAAACTCCGCGATGATATGACCGAGGTGGAATATGGTGGAGGGGGGCACCGCACACGGCTAAGGAACGATCCGTAGATCAACTTATGTGTCATGGGGTGCCCCCCTGCCCCCGTATATAAAGAAGGTAGGGGGAAGGTGCGGCCGGCCTAGGAGGGGGCACGCCAAGGGGAGTCCTACTCCCACCGGGAGTAGGACTCCCTCCTTCCTTGTTGGAGTAGGAGAAGGGGAAAGAGGGGGAGAGGCAAAAGGAAAAGGGGGCTGCGCCCCTTGTCCAATTCGGACCAGAGCGGGGGCGCAGGCCTCTTTCCTTTTGGCCTCTCTCCTATATTCCCGTATAGCCCAATAAGGCCCATATACTCCCCGGCGAATTCCCGTAACTCTTCGGTACTCCGAAAAATACCCGAATCACTCGGAACCTTTCCGAACTACGAATATAGTCGTTCAATATATCGATCTTTACGTCTCGACCATTTTGAGACTCCTCGTCATGTCCCCGATCTCATCCGGGACTCCGAACTCCTTCGGTACATCAAAACTCATAAACTCATAATATAACTGTCATCGAAACCTTAAGCGTGCGGACCCTACGGGTTCGAGAACTATGTAGACATGACCTAAAACTATTCTCGGTCAATAACCAATAGCGGAACCTGGATGCCCATATTGGCTCCTACATATTCTACAAAGATCTTTATCGGTCAAACCGCATAACAACATACGTTATTCCTTTTGTCATCGGTATGTTACTTGCCCAAGATTTGATTGTCGGTATCCAATACCTAGTTCAATCTCGTTACTGGCAAGTCTCTTTACTCGTTACGTAATGCATCATTCCGTAACCAACTCATTTGGTCACATTGCTTGCAAGGCTTATAAAGATGTGCATTACCGAGAGGGCCCAGAGATACCTCTCCGACAATCGGAGTGACAAAACCTAATCTCGAAATACGCGAACTCAACATGTACCTTCGGAGACACCTGTAGTACTCCTTTATAATCACCCAGTTACGTTGTGACGTTTGGTAGTACCCAAAGTGTTCCTCCGGTAAACGGGAGTTGCATATTTCTCATAGTTACAGGAACATGTATAAGTCATGAAGAAAGCAATAGCAATATACTAAACGATCAAGTGCTAGGCTAACGGAATGGGTCATGTCAATCACATCATTCTTCTAATGATATGATCCCATTAATCAAATGACAACACATGTCTATGGTTAGGAAACATAACCATCTTTGATTAATGAGCTAGTCAAGTAGAGGCATACTAGTGACGTTATGTTGGTCTATGTATTCACACATGTATTATGTTTCCGGTTAATACAATTCTAGCATGAATAATAAACATTTATCATGGTATAAGGAAATAAATAATAACTTTATTATTGCCTATAGGGCATATTTCCTTCAGTCTCCCACTTGCACTAGAGTCAATAATCTAGTTCACATCACTATGTGATTAAACACCAATATTCACATCTGTATGTGATTAATACCCATAGTTCACATCGTCATGTGATCAACACCCATAGGGTTTACTAGAGTCAATAATCTAGTTCACATCGCTATGTGATTAAGACCCAAAGAGTACTAAGGTATGATCATGTTTTGCTCGTGAGAGAAGTTTAGTCAATGGGTCTGTCATATTACAGAGTCGTATGTATTTTGCAAATATTCTATGTCTACAATGCTTTGCACGGAGCTACTCTAGCTAATTGCTCCCACTTTCAATATGTATCCAGATTGAGACTTAGAGTCATCTGGATCGGTGTAAAAGTTTTCACCGATGTAACTTTTACGACGAGCTCTTTTATCACCTCCATAATCGAGAAACATCTCCTTAGTCCTCACTAAGGATATTCTTGACCGCTGTCCAGTGATCTACTATTAGATCACTATTGTACTCCCTTGCCAAACCAGAACAAGGTATACAATAGGTCTGGTACATAGCATAGCATACTTTATAGAACCTATGACTAAGGCATAGGGAATGACTTTCATTCTCTTTTCTATTTTCTGCCGTGGTCGGGATTTGAGTCTTTACTCAATTTCACACCTTTGCAACACAGGCAAGAACTTTTTCTTTGACTGTTCCATTTTGAACTACTTCAAAATCTTGACAAGGTATGTACTTATTGAAAACACTTATCAAGCGTCTTGATCTATCTCAATTGATCTTGATGCTCAATATGTAAGTAGCTTTACTGAGGTCTTTCTTTTAAAAGAACTCCTTTCAAATACTCCTTTATGCTTTCCAGAAAAATTCTACATCATTTCTGATCAACAATATGTTACTCACATATATTTATCAGAAAGGCGGTAGTGCTCCCACTCACTTTATTGTAAATACAGGCTTCACCGCAAGTCGGTATAAAACTATATGCTTTGATCAACTTATCAAAGCGTATATTCCAACTCCGAGATGCTTGCACCAGTCCATAGATGGATCGCTGGAGCTTGAACATTTTGTTAGCACCTTTAGGATTAACAAAACCTTCTGGTTGCATCATATACAACTCTTCTTTAAGAAAATCATTAAGGAATGCAGTTTTGACATCCATTTGCCAGATTTTATAAAATGTGGCAATTGCTAACTTGATTTGGACAGACTTAAGCATCGATACGAGTGAGAAAATCGCATCGTATTCAACACCTTGAACTTGTCAAAAACCTTTCGTAATAAGTCGAGCTTAGTAGATAGTTACACTACTATCAATGTCTGTCTTCCTCTTGAAGATCCATTTATTTAACATGGCTTGATGATCATCGAGCAAGTCAATCAAAGTCCATACTTTGTTCTCATACATGGATCATATCTCAGATTTTATGGCCTCAAGCCATTTCGTGGAATCTGGGCTCATCATCGCTTCATCATAGTTCGTAGGTTCATCATGGTCTAGTAACATGACTTCCAGAACATGATTACCGTACCACTCTGGTGCGGATCTTACTCTGGAAGACCTACAAGGTTTGGCAGCAACTTGATCTGAAGTTTCATGATCATCATCATTAACTTCCTCACTAATTGGTGTAGTAATCACTAGAACTGATTTCTGTGATGAACTACTTTCCAATAAGGGAGAAGGTACAATTACCTCATCAAGTTCTACTTTCCTCCCACTCACTTCTTTTGAGAGAAACTTCTTCTCTAGAAAGGATCCATCTTAGCAACGAATAACTTGCCTTCGGATCTGTGATAGAAGGTGTACCCAATAGTTACCTTTGGGTATTCTATGAACACGCACTTCTCCGATTTGGGTTCGAGCTTATCAGGTTGAAAACCCTTTTTTCATATAAGCATCGCAACTCCAAGCTTTAAGAAACGACAGCTTAGGTTTACTGCTAAACCATAGTTCATACGGTGTCGTCTCAACGGATTTAGATGGTGCCCTATTAAACGTGAATGCAGCTGTCTCTAATGCATAACCCCAAAACGATAGTGGTAAACCAATAAGAGATATCATAGATCGCACCATATCTAGTAAAGTACGATTACAATGTTCGGACACACCATTAAATTGTGGTGTTCCAGGTGGCGTGATTTCGTGAAACTATTCCACATTGTTTTAATTGAAGACCAAACTCGTAACTCAAATATTTGTCTCCGCGATCAAATCACAGATACTTTATTTTCTTGTTACGATGATTCTCCACTTCACTCTGAAATTCTTTGAACCTTTCAACTATTTCAGACTTATGTTTCATCAAGTAGATATACTCATATCTGCTCAAATCATCTGTGAAGGTCAGAAAATAATGATACTTGTCGCAAGCCTCAACACTCATCGGATCGCATACATCAGTATGTATTATTTCCAATAAGTCAGTTGCTCGCTCTATTGTTCCGGAGAACGGAGTCTTTAGTCATCTTGCCCATAAGGCATGGTTCGCAAGCATCAAGTGATTCATAATCAAGTGATTCCAAAATCCCATCAGCATGGAGTTTCTTCATGCGCTTTACACCAATATGACCTAAACTGCAGTGCCACAAATAAGTTGCACTATCATTATTAACTTTGCATCTTTTGGTTTCAATATTATGAATATGTGTATCACTACGATCGAGATCCAACGAACCATTTTCATTGGGTGTGTAACCATATAAGGTTTTATTCATGTAAACAGAACAATAATTTATTCTCTTACTTAAATGAACAACCGTATTGCAATAAACATGATCAAATCATATTAATGCTCAACGCAAACACCAAATAACACTTATTTAGTTTCAACACTAATCCCGAAAGTATAGGGAGTGTGCGATGATGATCATATCAATCTTGGAACTACTTCCAACACACATTGTCACCTCGCCTTTTTACTATTTTCTGTTTATTCTGCAACTCCCGTTTCGAGTTACTACTCTTAGCAACTGAACCAGTATCAAAATGCCGAGGGGTTGCTATAAACACTAGTAAAGTACACATCAATAACATGTATATCCAATATATCTTTGTTCACTTTTGCCATCCTTCTTATCTGCCAAATACTTGGGGTAGTTCCACTTCCAGTGACCAGTCCCTTTGCAGTAGAATCACTTAGTCTTAGGCTTAGGTCCAGACTTGGGCTTCTTCACTTGATCAGCAACTTGCTTGTTGTTCTTCTTGAAGTTCCCCTTCTTCCCTTTGCCCTTTTTCTTGAAACTAGTGATCTTGTCCACCATCAACACTTTGATGTTTTTCTTTGATTTCTACCTTCGCCGATTTTTGCATCGCGAAGAGCTTGGGAATTGTTTTCATCATCCCTTGCATATTATAGTTCATCACGAAGTTCTACTAACTTGGTGATGGTGACTAGAGAACTTTATCAATCACTATCTTATCTGGAAGATTAACTCCCACTTGATTCAAGCGATTGTAGTACTCAGACAATCTAAGCACTTGCTCACTAGTTGAGCAGCTCTCCTCCATCTTTTAGCTATAGAACTTGTTGGAGACTTCATATCTCTCAACTCGGGTATTTGCTTGAAATATTAACTTCAACTCCTGGAACATCTCATATGGTCCATGACGTTCAAAACGTCTTTGAAGTCCCGATTCTAAGCCATTAAGCATGGTGCACTTAACTATCAAGTAGTCATCATATTGAGCCAGCCAAACATTCATAATGTCTGCATCTGCTCCTGTAATAGGTCTGTCACCTAGCGGTGCATTAAGGACATAATTCTTCTGTGCAGCAATGAGGATAAACCTCAGATCACGAATCCAATCCGCATCATTGCTACTAACATCTTTCAACACAATTTTCTCTAGGAACATATCAAAATAAACATATGAAAGCAACAACGCAAGCTATTGATCTACAACATAATTTGCAAAATACTACCAGGACTAAGTTCATGATAAATTTAAGTTCAATTAATCATATTACTTAAGAACTCCCACTTAGACAGACATCTCTCTAGTCCTCTAAGTGATCACGTGATCCAAATCAACTGAACCATGTCCGATCATCACGTGAGATGGAGTAGTTTCAATGGTGAACATCACTATGTTGATCATATCTACTATATTATTCATGTTCGACCTTTCGGTCTCCGTGTTCCGAGGCTATATCTGTATATGCTAGGCTCGTCAAGTATGACCTGAGTATTCCGCGTGTGCAACTGTTTTGCACCTGTTGTATTTGAACGTAGAGCCTATCACACCCGATCATCACGTGGTGTCTCAGCACGAAGAACTTTCGCAATGGTGCATACTCAAGGAGAACACTTCTTGATTATTAGTGAGAGATCATCTTAAAATGCTACCGTCAATCAAAGCAAGATAAGATGCATAAAGGATAAACATCACATGCAATCAATATAAGTGATATGATATGGCCATAATCATCTTGTGCTTGTGATCTCCATCTTCGAAGCACCGTCGTGATCACCATCGTCACCGGCGCGACACCTTGATCTCCATCGTAGCATCGTTGTCGTTACGCCATCTATTGCTTCTACGACTATCGCTACCGCTTAGAGATAAAGTAAAGCAATTACAGGGCGTTTGCATTTCATACAATAAAGCGACAACCATATGGCTCCTGCCAGTTGCCGATAACTTCGGTTACAAAACATGATCATCTCATACATTAAAATATAGCATCACGTCTTGACCATATCACATCACAACATGCCCTGCAAAAACAAGTTAGACGTCCTCTACTTTGTTGTTGCAAATTTTACGTGGCTGCTACGAGCTTTAGCAAGAACCGTTCTTACCTACGCATAAAAACCACAACGATAGTTTGTCAAGTTGGTGCTGTTTTAACCTTCGCAAGGACCGGGCGTAGCCACACTCGATTCAGCTAAAGTGAGAGAGACAGACACCCACCAGCCACCTTTAAGCACGAGTGCTCGCAACGGTGAAACCAGTCTCGCGTAAGCGTACGCGTAATGTCGGTCGGGGCCGCTTCATCTCACAATACCGCCGAACCAAAGTATGACATGCTGGTAAGCAGTATGACTTGTATCGCCCACAACTCACTTGTGTTCTACTCGTGCATATAACATCAACGCATAAAACCTAGGCTTGGATGCCACTGTTGGGGAACGTAGTAATTTCAAAAATTTCCTACGCACACACAAGATCATGGTGATGGTATAGCAACGAGAGGGGAGAGTGTTGTCCACGTACCCTCGTAGACCGTAAGCGGAAGCGTTATGACAACGCGGTTGATGTAGTCGTATGTCTTCACGATCCGACTGATCCAAGTACCGAACGTACGGCACCTCCGAGTTCAGCACACGTTCAGCTCGATGACGATCCCCGGGCTCCGATCCAGCAAAGCTTCGGGGATGAGTTCCGTCAGCACAACGGCGTGGTGACGATGATGATGTTCCACGGGCGCAGGGCCTCTCCTAAACTCCGTGACGATATGACCAAGGTGGAATATGGTGGAGGGGGGCACCGCACACGGCTAAGGAACGATCCGTAGATCAACTTGTGTGTCATGGGGTGCCCCCCTGCCCCCGTATATAAAGGAGGGAGGGGGGAGGTGCGGCCGGCCTAGGAGGGGGCGCGCCAAGGGGAGTCCTACTCCCACCGGGAGTAGGACTCCCTCCTTCCTTGTTGGAGTAGGAGAAGGGGAAAGAGGGGGAGAGGCAAAAGGAAAAGGGGGCTGCGCCCCTTGTCCAATTCGGACCAGAGCGGGGGCGCAGGCCTCTTTCCTTTTGGCCTCTCTCCTATATTCCCGTATAGCCCAATAAGGCCCATATACTCCCCGGCGAATTCCCGTAACTCTCCGGTACTTCGAAAAATACCCGAATCACTCAGAACCTTTCCGAACTACGAATATAGTCGTCCAATATATTGATCTTTACGTCTCGACCATTTCGAGACTCCTCGTCATGTCTCCGATCTCATCCGGGACTCCGAACTCCTTCGGTACATCAAAACTCATAAACTCATAATATAACTGTCATCGAAACCTTAAGCGTGCAGACCCTACGGGTTCGAGAACTATGTAGACATGACCTAGAACTATTCTCGGTCAATAACCAATAGCAGAACCTGGATGCCCATATTGGCTCCTACATATTCTACGAAGATCTTTATCGGTCAAACCGCATAACAACATACGTTATTCCCTTTGTCATCGGTATGTTACTTGCCCGAGATTCGATCGTCAGTATCCAATACCTAGTTCAATCTCGTTACTGGCAAGTCTCTTTACTCGTTACGTAATGCATCATTCCGTAACCAACTCATTTGGTCACATTGCTTGCAAGGCTTATAAAGATGTGCATTACCGAGAGGGCCCAGAGATACCTCTCCGACAATTGGAGTGACAAAACCTAATCTCGAAATACGCCAACTCAACATGTATCTTCGGAGACACCTGTAGTACTCCTTTATAATCACCCAGTTACGTTGTGACGTTTGGTAGTACCCAAAGTGTTCCTCCGGTAAACGGGAGTTGCATATTTCTCATAGTTACAGGAACATGTATAAGTCATGAAGAAAGTAATAGCAATATACTAAACGATCAAGTGCTAGGCTAACAGAATGGGTCATGTCAATCACATCATTCTTCTAATGATGTGATCCCATTAATCAAATGACAACACATGTCTATGGTTAGGAAACATAACCATCTTTGATTAATGAGCTAGTCAAGTAGAGGCATACTAGTGACGTTATGTTGGTCTATGTATTCACACATGTATTATGTTTCCGGTTAATACAATTATAGCATGAATAAAAAACATTTATCATGATATAAGGAAATAAATAATAACTTTATTATTGCCTCTAGGGCATATTTCCTTCAAAAAGGTCCAGACGAACCGGGACAAATGGCCCATGTGGCCCGGCCGGCCCCCTGGGCTCACGAACCGGGACTAATGCCCCCATTAGTCCCGGTTCTGGATTGAACTGGGACTAATGGGCTAACCCGGCCTGGACAAAAGCCCTCTTTTCTACTAGTGGTAGTAGCGTTGTCCGCACCCGCGCTACTACTATTGACTATATCAGCAGCGCTTTTCTGAAACGCGCTACTATTAATTAGTTGTAGCGATTTCCTATCCCCGCGCTACTGCTATATCTTTCATCATTTCTCCCGGGCATCCTAACTCGTTTAAGCTTCAATAAATTACAATTTCTAGATACTAGGTACCACTAGATATCAATTTCCTAAAGCATTATAGGTACTATCTAGTACTCCCTCGGTTCCAAATTACTCATCGTGGTTTGAGTTCAAATTTGAACTACAACCATGACAAGTAATTTGGAACCGAGGGAGTACTAGATAACAATTTCATATATACTCAACAGGCATCCTCAAGAAGTACTAGGTGATATTGACAACGATCATCATATGTAGTTTTAGATGATATCGACGATGATCATCACATGTAGTTCTACATGATATCGATGACGATCATCATAAGTAGTTCTAGATGATATAGACACACACACATATGTAGTTCTAGATGATATCGACGACGATCATCATCCTCAAGCCTGGGCGGTGGGTGTTCCTGATAGTAATTAGGATGGCCTATCCAACACGAAGATTCTTGCCAACGAGGAATCTCTTCCACCCAACCGAGTTTAAGTGTGTGCGACCGTTTATGTCCATGCGGTAAGTACAGGTGGTGACAGAGCCCCTTGTAGTAAGGCGTAGTCCAGCTGAGCCTTCTTCACCAGGCTCGATACCACAACTCGCAGATAGGTTCTTTGGCAATTTCTAAATAAGAAAAACATATCAATTAATAAATAGCCTCGCACATACTCTTGCAAATATATTTCTATTATAAGTATAGATTTCTATACTATCAAAAGACACAAAAGACACAGTACTACACATTTGATCAGACTCTACATTAAAGCATATCATCGACTAGATTCCACATAACATATCATTGGACTCTACACTAAGCATATCATCGGATTCACTAAGCATATCATCGGATAATTTCCATTTGTAAGTATAACAATAAAGCATATATATATCATCAAATTACTACAGTCAGATTTCATGCCGATCGACCATGGTACTTGTCAGGCGGGTCACAAATGGCACCCCGACAAAGTCATCACGTGGCAGAATTATGTCCCATAGGTTGCACACCTCCTCCTCGCTCAGCCTCATTCTTTGAGCTATGATGGCTTCATGAAGTGGGTTCTCATCATCTTCATTGAGTGAGTCCTCATTATCTTCATCATCTTTGTCATCTTCATCATCTTCGTCATCTCCATCATCTTTGTCATTTCATCATCTTCCACCAGGTTGATATAAATGACAGCCAGTTTGGGTCTTTCTGCTTTGAAGGAGAAGCTAATCAACTCACCACCAGTAAGACGCATGCGGGCGAGGAAATGGGCCCATCCATCTCCTCCAATCTGTGACATATTGCGTCCTTTCTCGACCTCCATACTGTATGGCCCCCCAGGAGCCTCAAATGTCACAGTGTCTCATGTCAGCTTGTTGAATTTCAACCTCACATTGCAGGGGACGATCTATGTAAAAGAAGCAAAGTGACACAATGTAGTAATGCCAACACTAAAACTAAAATAGTTGTTACATTTCATCTAATTTCTTACCGCCGCATGACGAAAAATCGGCTGGAAGTAGATGTCGAATAGCTTGCCAGTTGCAAGGCTGCTGGCGCACCTTGACTTGCACAGTCGACATGGTGGTGGTGGTGGTGGCGCCATTTTCCTAAAGCAATATGAGCAAAGGATTAACGATCCACTTCACAGGAAAGAAAAACAGTAGCATGTGATCTTTTTGGTTCTTTTGCGAGAAGCAGTTTGATGGACAATTATAATCCTAAGATCTAGTAACATATTAGATGACAAGGTACCACCTACCAAAGCATTTCGGTGGCACCTATTGCCGAAAAAACTTTTCACAAATATCTACCAAATCACGGTACCACCTACCAAGACATTTCATCTAATTTGGCCCCTATTGCCTAAGATAATTGATTAAAAAAATAAGTGGCAAATTTAACTAAATTGGCACCTACATTTTGCCAAAAAATAAGTTATTACAGAAAAACAAAAGCATCTAGCTATCCATGTACAGAAAAAATAACAATAAAATGGTGCATACTAAATCAAGTAAATCAACAAGCCTACTAAATCAACTAGCCTGCTAAATCAACTAGAAAATGTTCTAAATCAACTAGCCTACAAATAAACTAAATCATATCAACTAAATCAAAATGTTGCATATAAACTAGCCTACTAAATCAAAATGTAGCAGGAAGAAATTCGTAAGCCCTCGCTGCATCTAGGTAGGGCAGCCCTCGGGGGGTGCTGTCGAGGAGGGGGTGGCATGGTGACCTCGGTCGGGGGCGCTGACGAGGGGAAGGCCGGTGACTTTCCTGTGAGAGGGGGGCGACGACAGTGGCCGACGAGGGGATCGAGGGCGGTCGGCCAAAGGCGCCCGGTCAGAGATGGCGGCCAGCGATAGAGTGGGCAGCGAGAGGGTGGAGGAGCAGCGGAGGGGCGACGAGAGGGGGAGGAGCATTACCTGCGGCGGCGGTGGCGAAGGAGAAACCCTAACCGCAGATGCCGGCGTCTGGCGGAGGGGGACGATTGAGAGATGAGCGTGCAGGGAGGGGGGCGTGTGTTTTGTTTTGCTTTAGCAGTAGCGCGGGTACTGGGAGCGCGCTACTGCTAAGTCCAATATTGGTAGCGTTTTGTCCTGAAAAAACGCTGCTACTATCTAAGCATGTAAAAACAACAAAAATATACATTGGTCATCATTGATCTTTTTGTGTAGAATCTAAATAGTCAACATGAATCCTCACTGTACCTGTATAGGTACGGGTGAAGATTCATATTGCGGCCACAAATCCTACACATATAGTTCAATGAAGACCAAGTGCTCGAGATAGTTTGAGAAGTAACATATTTAAGATGGTAAACACCTTGTTCGCTTAGCAGTATGGGACTAAACTTAATTAGGAGTAATACTTAGCAGCATCGAGTTTTGAAGAAAAATGCTGCTACTAAGTACTTTAACAGTAGCCCGTCCAGAGAAGGGCGCTACTACTATATCTAGCCTGGAGGCAACGCCGTGGCAATTATAGTAGTAGCGCTTGTTTCACCTAGAGCGCTACTGCTACCGGGTTATTAATAGCGCGGTTTCCTCAAGGTCGCTGCTGCTAATTAGCAGTAGCGTATGTTTTTAAACCGCGCTGCTGCTAAGATTATGTGTATAAGTTTTTCCCTAGTAATGGCTGCACTGTCAGCGTGGGCGAGGGGTAGAGCTGCGATGGTTGTGTCGGGGACCTACGTGACATTGGTGGCATGCATCTGCAGTGGGCGTCTTCGAGGTGGCTTGGCCGGATCTGATGCCCCACCGCCGTGGGCGGAGCCGGGGGCTGACGGTGGCTCTGTGAGATTGATGGCGCAGATGGTATAAGGATTGTAAAGATAGTTCTTTGAGCAATGATCTTTAGTTATTTTTGGTCTTTGTTGTTCATGACCGCATCATACTCGACTAGGGCTGGAGCTTGTAGCTCGGGAGCTCAATGAGCGCTCGATAGTTCGGCTCGTTATGCTCGTGTCTCGCTTCTTAATAAATAAAGCCAGTCATCAATTTCAACTAGTTAAGCTTAACGAGCTTAATGAACAAGCTAACGAGTTTAAAGAGTAGCTCGCTAAGCCCGTTAGTAATAACACAACACATATTTCATCCTATGTGACAAAATTGTTGTAGCACCTCACCATATCTATTCAATCTAATCTACATAGGAGGCAACAAACTAGTGCATTTTCTTTTGTAGTCACTATCTTCCTTCTTAAAAATTATATCTACACACTCATCATGTAGACTGTAACACATCAAAATTTGTTAACGAACGCTCACGAGCTTAACGAGTTTCAAACGAACCGAGCCGAGCAGAGTTTTTTTCTTGTTAATCTTACCGAGCTTAACGAACATGAGTTTACCGAGCAAGAGCTTAATGAACCGAGCAGCACGTTAACCCACCCATGTACTCGACCTTCTCCTCTCCCACCCCTCCGTAGACGATGGCCGCAACTGCCTCCTCTCCCTTTTGTTGATCTCTCTCTCTCTCTCTCTCTCTCTCTCTCTTTCTCTCTCTCTCTCTCTCTCATGGCTTGGATATCATGGCTGCATCTATGTAGTACATCCTCTCTCTCTCTCTCTCTCTCTCTCTCTCTCTATTGACGTCGTCATGGCATTTTGGTCACGAAAAGGAAATAAAATACTTTTGCGAACAACAAGGAATGAGTAAATCATTAAACGTCTAATTATCATTGTATTTCTAGTCTGTATCTAAGTATGTATGAGTCATCGTCGAGTCATATGTTCCCCGATCCAGATTTTAATTCCTTTTCACGCTTTAGATATTTTCAAACAACATGTCACTACGGATCATATCCTTGGACTACAAGCTTATAAAGTAGCAATATGCAAACGATGCATATCAAATACACGCCTGGATAATGATGGATTAACCAGAAATAAAATATGGATGGGTGATCACCAGACGTGGAAAGAAATATGAGGCTATGAATTAGTAACCAGAAAATTGAGTGCATCTTTAAAAATATACGTGGAATGAGTGCAGGAATTGATCGTGGGAGGTAAAATTCCAACGCATGCATGATGATGATTTAGTGACCACCATATTATTGTTTTCACAATGAGGCAAAGAACAATAATTAATTTGAGAATTGGCATTGTGATGTAAAAATGAGACCAACCGAAGGGCTAACCCTCGTTGGCATTTATTTATAGGAGAAGCTCCGCGAGCACCACACGTCCAAGCCAGGACTTGAACTCGGATGGGCTGACAGCAACCTCAACTGCCCAACCAACGCCCCGTCCTCTGATGGGTTGGCATTGTGATGTGAGTATAGCTGTGGACGTGCCGCTGCTTCAGAGTACCATAGACGAGCATGCGCATATTTCAAATGTCCTCCGGTACAACATGAGGATGGTCCATGAGGGATGAGTCCAAAACGAAATGTGAATTGCTACATAACTTCTGCGAGTACACATGTGTAGTCTTGTTATCGCAAATTCACTATATACGAACATGGCATATATACCTTTTTTTTAAACGGCAAATATAAAATATATATAACGCATGTGAATTTGTCAGTGAATTGAACGAGTGGCAGCTGCTGAAGGATGGGCGTATGTATGGCACACATTCACTCATATGAACGCGCGCGCGCACACACACACCATACCCTATAAGCACGTTTGAGATACTGAGCTGACACAAAGGTAGGATCGTAATCTTGCACACTCCATACCCATGTCAGACATATATTATAGCGTAGGGTGGTCATTAAATTAACAAATTGGGCGTGCTTAATTTATATAGTAGTTCAACAAAGTGCTAATTAGATTCAAGCCAATGAATGTATGCGTGAGCATCTGCGATTGTATTATATTAAGAAAAAGATTTTGATCATGCCTCGATGTCATATATGCATAGGCCTGATAACAATTTTACTAATTCGTGTCGACTGCATGTTTTGAACAGCAAACAACTGCTTAATGTTTGTTTTGGCAACTTAAATTGCTGGCACAAAATGGAAATGCTAAAATGTATGTTGAATTTCCTAACCATGATAATTCACATATAGGCATGAGATCAGAACAGTGTTTATCCCTCACATTTTATAGATAGTATAAAGAGATGGTTTGGTTTGAAATGTAGATGTAGTATCAATCTACCGGTATTATTGTCACTATTTATTTGGAGGCCAGCCAAACTTTGACCATAAATATAGAGAATAAGGATCTGATTAGGGCGCCATTAACAATAATAACATTCGGAATTGCCAATGTGCTGTTAATATAGTTGTAGACATGTTGTTAGCTTATATGCCACACTTTGAATGAATTAATCTATAAAACAGTGCACGCTGAATTAGTTAATGGTCACCCTAGCTAGCTATAAGCATATCTGATATGGATATGGAATGTGCAAGATTACGATCAGTGTGATGTGCGTGAGGCTGTTCAAGGGGAGGCACTATTTTGGGGTTTATGACAATAGGTGCCCAACCCGACTAATCGCTAGATTCTCGATTAGTCGCTTATCAGAGCAATAAATATGCTCAAATGATAAATAGCAGATGTAAGATATAATCTTAGCGGTCACCCATCGATAAGCGATAAATCGGCTGATAAATCACGGAATCGGACGATATTTTGGACATTGTAAATATGGTTGTTCTAAGTATATAGCTGTTCTAAGTATATATATGATCAATGTATTCTTGATTATTGTTTCATTTTTTGCAATGTTTGATTTGTTTTTTCAATGGTCACATGAACCATTCGGATATATAGACTTAGAGAATGATCCCTGTGCCACGAAATAAAATGAGATCTGGAAATGGTAGTGTGGTGTCAAAACCGGCGGATCTCGGGTAGAGGTTCCCGAACTGTGCGTCTAGGCGGATAGTAACAGGAGACAAGGGACACGATGTTTTACCCAGGTTCGGGCCCTCTTGATGAAGGTAAAACCCTACGTCCTGCTTGATTAATATTGATGATGTGTGTTACAAGAGTAGATCTACCACGAGATCAAGGAGGCTAAACCCTAGAAGCTAGCCTATGGTATGATTGTTGTTCGTCCTACGGACTAAAGCCATCCGGTTTATATAGACACCGGAGAGGGCTAGGGTTACACAGAGTCGGTTATAATGGTAGGAGATCTACATATCCGTATCGCCAAGCTTGCCTTCCACGCCAAGGAAAGTCCCATCCGGACACGGTACGAAGTCTTCAATCTTGTATCTTCATAGTCTTGGAGTCCGGCCGATCATGATAGTTCGGCTATCCGGACACCCCCTAGTCCAGGACTCCCTCAGTAGCCCCTGAACCAGGCTTCAATGACGACGAGTCCGGCGCGCATATTGTCTTCGGCATTGCAAGGCGGGTTCCTCCTCCGAATAATTTATAGAAGATTGTGAACACCAGGATAGTGTCCGACTCTGCAAAATAATTTCCACATACCACCGTAGAGAGAATAATATTTACACAAGTTCAATCTACTGACGTATTTCGTGGCGTGTCGTCACGCCGCTACCAAGCCTTTACTCGAATTGTTTTTATTGTACCACCTCAGCGCGTTTAGCGAAGCGGTTTCCTTGGCACGTCTTGTCGAAGCAGAGATTGTGTTCCCCTTATTCCGGGATTCCCATCAATACGGACGTGGGTAACCCAACCGCGCTATTGATTGCGGCGCTTGGGGGATAAGCGAGTTTTATCAGGTCGGTGGGGACACATGTTTTTGTCCGTCCATATAAGGGGATAAAGATCCAACCCTTTTACCTACGCCTTCTTCCTCCTTGGCTTATCCATCCCTGCGAACTCGAGCTCCAGCGCCCAAGCCCGCACATCTCACCTCAACCTCCTCCAACTATGTCCGGAGCGGGAGGCAAGTGGATGGCTTCCTTTGTTACGGAGGGGCACATCCAGAAGCTGCGCAACGCTGGATATTTGTCCAGAAACATCGCGCATCGGCTCCTCGACGAGGGAGAGCTCATCCCCACCCCCAGGCCCCATGAGAGGGTAGTATTTCTTACCCATTTCCTCCGCGGACTGGGCTTCCCACTCCATCCCTTTGTCCGAGGGCTCATGTTCTACTACGTCTTGGATTTCCATGATCTGGCCCAGAATTTCATTCTCAACATCTCGGCATTTATCGTCGTGTGTGAGGCCTTCCTCTACATCTAGCCCCACTTCAGCTTGTGGCTCAAGACCTTCAGTGTCAAACCGAAGGTTGTGAAAGACAGCCAAGCGGAGTGCGGAGGCACCATGGTGGGCCGGATGTCCAACGTTACTTGGCTTGAGGGCACTTTTGTGGAAACCATCAAGGGGTGGCAATCGGGGTGGTTCTACATCACCGAGCCGCGTGACCCTGAATGGGCAGCGGCCCCCGAATTCAGATCCGGCATCCCTACACGGCTCACCTCCTGGAAAGAGAGCGGCCGGACTTGGCGTGATTCGGAGGAGCTGACCGGACTCCAAGCCTGCGTCCAAAAGCTGATGGACAAGAAGCTCAAGCTTGTCAACGTTGTCTAGGTCATGCTCATCCGCCGGGTTCTCCCGTGCCAACGACGGGGCTTGAACATGTGGGAGTTCGATCCGGCGCAGCACCAGACTTTGAGCGGGCTCTTCGACACTACGTACGAAGACGTCTAGAAGGTGCTATTCAAGGGCGCCGAGGCTCCCGCATCCGCTACCGAAGATCGCGGATTCAGCTCGCAGCGTCCGTCTGACGAGGTAAGCGATTTTGTCCTTTACGGGACGCTTGTCTTCCATAGTTTGACTCTATGCGGGATCTAAACTCCCTTTCCTTTGACAGGGCTGGCTGGCGAAGGCCGAGCAGACTATCTGTCCGGCCCCATTGCCAGAGGACCCAGCGGACGCCCGCCTAACGGGGCTGCTGGCTCCGGCATCCCACGTGGTGCCGGAGAAGAAGGCCAAGAAGAAGGCCACGGGGACTCGGAAGAGTTCCCGTTTTCAGGTGCTATCGGATGACGACTCCGAGGCCGACTCCTCTCACCAAGGTGAGGAGGAGAGGAAGAAAGCCTCTCCCCCAGTGGGGGGAGAGAAGAAAAGGAAGGCCTCCCCAACGAGGGAGGCCGAAGGGTCCAAGAAGGGAAAAACTCTTCCCCCGGACTGCTCTGCCAACGCCAGTGACGACGACGAGGACTGGCCTCCAAGGACCAAGCCCCTGGCGAGATCGTGAGTATCTGGACTCCCGAATAACTTTATGGTTTTTCTTTTTTGCCACACAATGTCTTTCTAATGCCGCATACAACCCTGCAGTCCGCCCAAGGACGATCTCCCCGCTTCGTCGAGCGGGTCCTTAAGTGCGTCGGGTATGGATTCTCTTCCGACCGCCTCCACCCCCCGTGACACGGACGATGCCGAGGTGGGATCCCGGGAAGGGACCCGCCAGGAGGAGGGGGCTCCGGAGGTGTCGCAGGACAACCTCCCGGACTTTGCACCGGACTCGGCTCCGGATCCCATAGTGGCTCCGGAGTCCGGCGGGCGGCCCCTTCGTAAGAAGGGCAAGACCGTGATGCCGGCGGCCTCCGTCCAACCGGAGGCGCCGGATAGCTTGCTGGAGGCACTCAATGGCGCCTCCATCGAAGAGGAACACCACACTGTTATGAGTGCGGTGATTCAGAAGGTGCAGCTCGCCAAGAGCGGGCTAACCGAAGCCTGCAGCAGCCTTCTAACAGGCTTTGAGGTAAGGATTTTGATATATGTAAAATAGTACCGCATAGACAGTAGCCCCTGATGCTCGGTTCGGTGTTCGGAAAGAAAAGCCGGACTGAGGATCTAAGAAGATATACGCAGGAGTCATAAAAAATATGTCAATATGGGATTGCAGGCTGCGCTGCTGACCTCTGACGCACTGACTGCGGAGGTCAATACTTTGAAGGAAAGCCTCGAGCGGTCCGAGAACGAGCTCGGCCGTGCCAAGAAGCAGCTCGAGGACAAAGAAGGTGAGTAACACCTTATTAAAATAGTACCTTACAGAAAAGGATTTTGGTTGCAAAAAGAATGACAAGGATAACGTGGGTATTGCAGGGGCCACTAACGAGGTGGCGACCCTGAAAGAGGCGGTGGCCGCGGCCGAACGCAATGCGGCCGCGGAGCGCATCGAGCGAGAGAAGCATGAGGCGCGGGTGGCGGAGGTACAACAAGAGCTCCAGGATCTCGTGAAAAAACATGAGAGCCTGGAGCGTGACTCGAAGACTCGAGAGTCTGAGCTTGCAACTGCTCTTGAGAGTGCCAAAGACGCTAAGGTCGAAGCCTACAAGGCCTCTCAAAAAATCGAGGCGTTGAAAAAAAATAGCAGCGGGTAAGGCATTTTTTATGCAAAGTAAGCATGTAAGTGTTAATTACCTGTTGCTTACCCGAATTCGGAGCTCTTCAGGAGCGTTCACAGATCTTCCTCGCAGCGTGTCCGATGCTGCCGCGTTCTACCGGGCCGAGGAGGGGAGCTCGACGGAGAAGGTCTTCTGGTCTCAGTATGCTGAGACCGAACATCCGGTGCCCCTTAGCGACCAGCTGAAGCAGCTGGTCGAGCTCCACAAGGCGGCCGAACAGGCCATGAAGGGCCTCATAGTTCGGCTGTGGCCTAAGGAGGCCCTGCCTGGGAGCTACTTCGGCCTGGTGCGGCGGCTGGTGGATGCGTGCCCGTGGGTTGAAGTCATCAAGCACTCCGCCTGTATTGAAGGTGCCCGTCGGGCCCTTGCCCGCGCAAAGGTGCATTGGGGCAAGATGGATGCCAGAAGCTTGTGACGGACCCGCCACCGCAGGGCAAGGAGCATCGCACGCCCGAGATGTATTATAAGAGTGTGCTGAAGGGCGCCCGCACTATTGCGGATGAGTGCTCCAAAGATGTAATATTTGAGTACACTCGCATTTTGTTATCCTGTGCGCTAAAAACTTAGTTCATATGCGCTAAGCAACGCTTGTTAATTTAAAATATTACCTTCTGTGCGGCTGTTTATCAAATCTGAGAGATGGCAAGTCGTCGGCTTCAGCCCCCATACCACGAGTGCTAGGGTGTTCGGGATAAATTTGAGCACTCTTGTTCCCATATTTGGGTCCATCTAGGGAGGCGCTCAACACAACGAACAAGGCAACCGGACTTATAATGCTTGAACACTCTCACTTAGCCATAGAATTCTATAATTTTAAATTTCGGCGAAGCCCCTAGTCTTCGGAAGGCCGAATTTGGGGCGCTATCCACGCCTGGGCCGGACAGAGTCGGCTCCTCGCTCTAAGCGGTATAAGTCTTTAAAGGACTCGCAAAAAACCTCTCGAACAGCGACCATCTCTTGCCTCATCATGACGGTCAGTTTTAGCTTTCTCCACTGAGGCGCTCGCCCAGCTCAACCGGGGCGCAATCGCAGTGGTTCTCCCAGTGCTACCTTAGCCGATACAACGGAACGTAAGGTACCAAAACATGGGAGCCGGGCAAACCCAACTATGGACCCAAGACATGATTCGGAGCCGATGCATATAATGCTATAAGTTCGGGGTGCTGCACTTGTGAAAGTGTTTGGACTTATCACACCATGATGCGGGAAACATAAGCCCCCGGTGTATTTAGCCGTACCAAAACGTACGGATGCGACATGTCACAAATGAACATATGTATAAGAGAGAAATGCAATTGGAAGCAAAAAGGTGCTGCATTACTTATTCAAGAAAAACTGCTGTAAGTGCAGAACGATACAAATGGTGCGATAAGCAAGGGATGGGACTGTTAGACATGTCCCCCTCCAGGGGTACGCTGCAGAATGATGCATAAAACAGATTTAATGCTCGTAATGGAGACCACCTGGATATTCGTTGTAGCCTTTCTCCTTCCCTGGCTGTTGCATCGTGAGTTCGGCAGGTCTACTGCCGGACAGGGCCTCTAACGAACGGAGTCCTGTGGGTAAAAATAAAAAGAAAAAAAAGAAAAAAAGAACGGCACACTTGGGAGCCCCTGGAGTGGTTAAGCCGTATTCTGGGCCTATCGTGGTCGTGCCCCTCTCCCCATGCCCATGGTATCTTCAGAGCGTAATGGTGTACTCGAAGGACCTGTATTGACGTTTTGCAGGGGCTGGGGTTGGGGCCGCACTGCTACGCGTGCTCGGAACGTGCCAGGTGGTCTTGCTGTATGTTACTCCGGGCGCATTTAGCCGTGTCCGGTCGCTTAACGGACGGACTCGAGAATTGCCTTAAGAGGCTACATTGTACTTCTGCCGCGAGAGCCGTTGTATGTTCCTCCGTTCGGAGAGAGTGTTCGGTGTTTCCGTTGACCGTGATGACTCCTCGAGGGCCTGGCATTTTGAGCTTGAGGTATGCGTAGTGCGGCACCGCGTTGAACTTTGCGAACGCGGTACGTCCGAGCAGAGCATGATAGCCGCTGCGGAACGGAACTATGTCGAAGATTAACTCCTCGCTTCGGAAGTTATCCGGGGATCCGAAGACCACTTCCAGTGTAACTGAGCCTGTACAATTGACTTCTACACCTGGTATGACGCCTTTAAAGGTCGTCGTGGTAGGTTTAATCCTTGAGGGGTCTATGCCCATTTTGCGCACTATGTCCTGATAAAGCAGGTTCAGGCTGCTGCCGCCGTCCATCAGGACTCTGGTGAGGTGAAATTCATCAACGATTTGGTCTAGAACCAATGCAGCGAATCCTCCATGGCGGATGCTGGTGGGGTGGTCCCTTCGGTCAAATGTGATCGGGCAGGAGGACCATGGATTGAACTTCGGGGCAACTGGCTCCATCGCGTATACATCCCTGAGTGCATGCTTCCGCTCCCTTTTGGGTATGTGCATTGCGTACATCATGTTCACCGTCCGCACCTGTGGGGGGAAACCCTTCTGTCCTCTATTGTTCGACGGTCGGGTCTCTTCCTCGTCATCGCTATGCAGCCCCTTGTCATTGTTTTCGGTAATTAATTTGCTTGCATGCTTGAATACCCAACAATCCCTATTGGTGTGGTTGGCTGGCTTTTCGGGGGTGCCGTGTATCTGACACGAGCGGTCGAGTATTCGGTACAAATTGGACGGACCCGGAGTAGCTCTTTTGAATGCCTTTTTCCGCTGACCGGGTTTAGAGCCTCTGAACCGGCATTGACTGCCGTATCTTCACTGTTATCGCCGTTAATGCGGCGTTTGTTTTTGTTGCGACGCGACCTGCCATTACGGTCCTTGAAATCCGGACTGCCAGAATTTTTGCTGAGGTTATTGCTGCGTGCGAGCCAGCTGTCCTCACCCGCGCAGAAGCGGGTCATGAGTGATGCGAGGGCTGCCATGTATTTCGGCTTTTCCTGTCCTAGGTGCCGGGCAAGCCACTCGTCGCGGATGTTGTGCTTGAAGGCCGCTAGGGCCTCTGCATCCAGACAGTCGACGATTTGGTTCTTCTTAGTTAAGAACCGTGTCCAGAATTGTCTGGCCGATTCGTCTGGCTGCTGAATTATGTGGCTTAGGTCATCAGCGTCTGGTGGTCGCACATACATTCCTTGGAAGTTGTCGAGGAATGCGGCTTCCAGGTCTTCCCAACTCCTGATTGACTCTGCTGGCAAGCTGTTAAGCCAATGCCGGGCTGGTCCTTTAAGCTTGAGTGGGAGATATTTGATGGCGTGAAGATCATCACCGCGGGCCATGTGGATGTGAAGGAGATAGTCTTTGATCCAAACCGCGGGGTCTGTTGTGCCATCGTAGGATTCAATGTTTACGGGTTTAAACCCTTTGGGGATTTGATGATCCATTACTTCTTCTATGAAGCATAGTGGGTGTGCGGCGCCTCTGTATTGGGCGATATCACGACGGAGCTCGAAAGAGCTTTGTCTATTTTGTTCGGCCCGGCCGGACTTATTGTGTCCGGTGCGACGGTTGTCGTCGCGTATCATGGGGCGCCCACGCGATCCATAGATCAATCTTGATTGTCTTGCCTTATCCTCCAATATATCTCACAAGTTCGGAGCGTTCCCCTGTGGCTTTGTGCTTTTTGAGCGATGCCGGGGTACGGTTCTAGTGAAGGGCCTAGGGGCCTCTCTGTCGCGACCACGGGATGGTCGGTCAGCCGTATTGTCTGCTGGTGACGCAGGTTCATATGCCTCCTCCTCTAATCGGGGGAGGAGCTTGCGTTTAGGGTAACTTTTGAAGGGGCGTTCGAGCTCATGCTCTTCGGCCGCGAGGACTTCAGTCCATCTGTCGGCTAGCAGATCTTGATCAGCTCTAAGCTGTTGCTGCTTTTTCTTGAGGCTGTTTGCCGTGGCCATAAGCATGTGTTTAAAACGCTCTTGTTCGACGGGATCCTCAGGCACGACGAATTCGTCATCGTCGAGGCTTGCCTCGTCTCCGGAGGGAGGCATATAGTCCTCTACCTCTTCTTCCGCCGCTCTCTCATGAGGGCTGGCGTCTCCGCCCTCCTGCATTGAATCTTGCTGGAGTGGATTGTCTTCGGCACTGTCCGGTGTGTTATTATCTCCGGTGCCGGAATCTTCATTCTTGCTGTGGCGGGATTTAGAGCAGCGCCGCTGACGCCGACGCTTGGGCTGTTTCTTGGAGGGGTCATCCTCCGCTGTTGCTTCGCCATTCCCATCCTTTGGGATATCCACCATGTATATGTCATATGATGAGGTGGCTTTCCCGTGCTCGGTAGGCGCTGGTTCTTGGTCGTCTCCAGCATCGTCGTCCATATCGTCGATGTTTTCGGAGTCGTAGTCTAGCATGTCGGTTAGATCATCGACAGCGGCTACTAAGTGGGTGGTGGGTGGGCTTTGAATTTCTCGTCGTCCGCATCCCAACCGTCCTGACCGCAGTCCGGCCAGGGTTCTCCTGATAACGAGAGATACTTTAGCGAGCTCAAGATGTCGCTAAAAGGTGAGTGTTGAAAGATGTCCGCTGCGGTGAACTCCATGACCGGCGCCCAATCGGATTCGATCGGAGGGGGCGCGGGAGGTTCGGAGTCCGGCACCTTGGAGTCACAAGCTTCATGAGGGACAACGTCAGTGTTCGGCTCTATCGCCGTAGAGGTTGCAGCGCCCGAGGCGGTGTCTAGCCATCCGTCCTCGATCTGCGCAACCGGCTCCGAATTGAAGATTGGAGCGGGCTCGAGTGCGGCCTCCAGGGTACTGTCCGGCTGCAGAGCTAAATCATGCCCGTCGTGACAGTGCGGCACGCTTAGTTGTGGCTCGAATCCATCGAAGATTAAGTCCCCGCGGATGTCAGCCGTGAAGTTCAAACTTCCAAATGTGACCTGACGGCCAGGGGCGTAGCTGTCGATCTGCTCCAGATGGCCAAGTGAATTGGCCCGCAGTGCAAAGCCGCCGAATACGAAGATCTGTCCGGGGAGGAAGGTCTCACCCTGGACTGCGTCGTTGTTGATGATCGAAGAAGCCGTCGAGCCTATCGGTGACGACATAGAGGTACTCTCAATGAAAGCACCAATGTCGGTGTCAAAACCGGCGAATCTCGGGTAGGGGGTCCCGAACTGTGCGTCTAGGCGGATGGTAACAGGAGACAAGGGACACGATGTTTTACCCAGGTTCGGGCCCTCTTGATGGAGGTAAAATCCTACATCCTGCTTAATTAATATTAATACACGTCCTGCTTGATTAATATAGAGAAAGGAAATAACTTTATGATTTAAGTAAAAGAAAAAGGAAACAATATGTGTGCTTCAAAAAGGCTACGGCTGAAGCACCAAACTTGCCTTTTTTTTGCCACATGTTGTGATTTTTTTTGAACACAGTACAGACGCAAGCGCTCATATACACGCGCATACACTCACCTCTATGAATGCACACACGCACACCCTATCTCTATGAGCACCTCCAAAAGACTGAGCCTGCATATCAGGATTTGAACCCTTATGGGCTGGGGACCTCAAACCATCCAACCACAGGTTGGTTCGCGCCACATGTTGCGATTAATACTTGTGTCTACTTCCCAATAAAAACTTGTGTTTACTCCAAGAAAATGTGCACGTCTATTTTTGGAGCACAAACATACTGGTCTATTTTTTTCCCTGATTTTTGTATTATCAAACAAAAAAATGCATTTTTTTTTTTGCATCTGCAGCGACCTGCGTTTCAAATGTCCCATGCTCGATTTGCCGTACATGAAAAAAAAGAGACAAGTGTACATCAACACATTAAGAAAACATGAAATATTTAAGAGAAAAATTTCTTTTCCAAGATCTGCACTTATGCTTAATTGTACTACTAGTAGCTAGTCGTGTGGCTAGGCTGGTGACAGATGAGAGCGGGCAAGTGAAGAAAGTAGTCGGTGGCACCTTGTTCGCACGGCCGTGAAGATGGAAAGACAACATGGCGACGACGACTTCCCGCCTCGTCACTTCCACCTCCCTCTCCTTACCCTCCACCTACCTCCGACCTCTCCTCGCCACACGACTTCTAAGTTATATAGCTGATACCACATCGCGCTCTGCATCCATCCATCAATTCATCTCCGGTCGGTCCGTCGAGCGGCCATTTTCCTTGCATAGCATTGCCGGACGATCGAGCAAGCCGGCAAGATGAGGGGGGCGGCGCTGGTGGCACTCGCGGCGGCGCTGGGCAACATGCTGCAGGGGTGGGACAACGCCACCATCGCCGGCTCGCTGCTCTACATCAAGCGCGACTTCGGCCTGCACGGCCAGCCCGCCCTCCAGGGCCTCGTGGTCGCCACCTCGCTCATCGGCGCCACCCTCATCACCACCTTCTCCGGCCCGCTCTCTGACCGCGTTGGCCGCCGCCCCATGCTCGTTGCCTCCTCCCTCCTCTACGCGCTCGCGGGGCTGCTAATGCTCTGGTCCCCCACCGTCGGCGTGCTCCTCCTCGCCCGCCTCGTCGATGGCTTCGCGGTCGGCCTCGCCGTCACGCTCGTCCCCGTCTACATCTCGGAGACCGCGCCGCCCGAGGTCCGTGGGCTGCTCAGCACGCTCCCGCAGCTCACCGGGTCGACCGGCATGTTTCTCGCCTATTGCATGGTGTTCGCCATGACGCTCGCGCCCAGCCCCAATTGGCGGGTCATGATGGGGGTGCTTGTCTTGCCATCGCTTGTCTACGTCGCTGTGGCCGTGCTTTTCCTGCCGGAGTCGCCGCGCTGGCTGGTGAGCAAGGGAAGGATGAAGGAGGCCCGGACCGTGCTGCGGATGCTCAGGGGCCGCGAGGACGTCGACGGCGAGATGGCGCTCCTCGCCGAGGGCCTCGGCGCCGGTGGCGACACCGCCATCGAGGAGTACATCGTCGGCCCGGCGCCCGAAGAAGACGATCAGGCTGACCAGGCCGGTGCCGCCATCAGGCTATACGGGCCAGAGCGCGGGATGTCGTGGGTCGCGCAGCCGGTGCCACTGGGCGGCCAGGGCAGCATGCTCTCCACGGGCATGTCGCGGCAGGGCAGCTTGCTCGGCAGCATCGCCGGGCTGTCGCGGATGGGCAGCATGCTTGACCATCTCCAAGATCCCGTAGTCGCCCTCCTTGGCGGCCTCCATGACATGAAGCCCGCCGCCGACGGCAACGGCAACACCCTCTTCACCAACTTCGGCAGCATGCTCAGCGCCCACGGCGGCATGGACTGGGACGAGGAGAACGCCGCGCCCAGCGATGATGACGACAATATTGCTGCCGGCGCCGGCGAAGACGACGTAGAAGACGGGGGCCTCAAGGCGCCACTGCTAGACATGCGGGGGCAGAGCAGCATGACCGGCAGCGGGATCGGCATGGGCCAGAGCCAGACGACGAGCACCATGGGCATCGGCGGCGGGTGGCAGCTGGCGTGGAAGTGGACGGAGGGCGTCGCGCCGGACGGCACGCGACAGAGCGCCGTCCAGAGGATGTACCTGCACGAGGAGCCGGGCGGCGACGGCCAGCACGTGCACGCGGCGGCGCTGGTCAACCAGTCGGCACTCTACAGCACCACCAACGACAACCTGCAGCCGGACGATGCGATCACCCCGATGGGCCCAGCGATGGTTCATCCGGCGTCGTCTCCGGCGGCAGAGAAGCCGCGGTGGCGGGACCTGCTGGAGCCGGGCGTCCGGCACGCGCTGGTGTGCGGCGTGGCAATCCAGATCCTGCAACAGTTCTCCGGCATCAGCGGCATCCTCTACTACACGCCGCAGATTCTTGACCAGGCCGGCGTCAGCGTCCTCCTCTCCAACCTCGGCCTAACCTCCGACTCCGCCGCCATCCTCATCTCCGGCCTGACCACGCTCCTCATGCTCCCCGCCATCGCCGTCGCCATGCGGCTCATGGACGTGGCCGGCCGCCGGAGCCTCCTTCTCTGGACGATCCCAGTGCTGATTGTCTCCCTGGTGTCCCTCGTGACGGCGGATGTGCTCCCCTTGGCGACCACCCTGCACGCCGCCGTGTCGACGACGAGCATCATCGTCTACATCTGCACGTTCGTCATGGGGTTCGGGCCCATCCCCGGCATCTTGTGCTCCGAGATCTTTCCGACGAGGGTGCGCGGAATGTGCATCGCCATCTGCTCCCTCGCCTTCTGGCTCAGCAACATCGCCGTCACCTACAGCATGCCGGTGATGCTCGACTACTTGGGGCTCACCGGGGTCTTCTCCATCTACGCCGCCGTGTGCTGTGTCGCGCTCGCCTTCGTCGCGCTTCGGGTGCCCGAGACCAAGGGCCTGCCGCTCGAGGTCATCGCCGAGTTCTTCAACGTCGCCTCCAAGGGCATGCCAAAGCTCGACCACGACGAATGAATCTTGCCTCGAGGAAGGATAATAGCATTTCGTTTTCATTTTTGCTGTTTGTGTGCCAAATGTATTTTGTGTGTGCGTCATTTCAATTTTTGGATGAACAAAACAATGGACAGTATGAGCACAATGGAGTACATAGATAGGTGCGATGTAAAACCAAATTCTCAACCAAATTTGATTCGAAATTGGACCAAAGAGAAAAATACAAATTATACAATTGTTGATATTAACTACAGTAGTTCAAATTAAATGATGGCATGAGCAAGTTGACACTATCACACATTTTGTTTTCGTTTCTTCCTTTCTTCTTCTCGAAATATAGTTTATGCTTGGATTTGAATCATGTGACTTTGTAAGATACAAATATCGTGCGCATGATTTCAAAAGTTTTCAAGATGACTTAAAACATGTGACGATAAAAAGAATTTTGTGTTTTTTCTCAACTGCAAATTGTCTTTGTCTTTCTTCTATGTACGTTGTTGTTTATAGCTGCCGAGTTGGCTTTACTACTACTTCGCAGCTGAAAGGAAAAACCTCATTTCCTTAAAAGAAAAACTTCACGTATGTTGGTACTGATTTTCCACGCTTTCTTCGCTTTACATGTTTTTCTCTCTCTACTTCTCTATCTCTATATACTACTTACAAACTCCTGCCAGGCGGAATGCTTCGTCCAATCTTCCATCCTTTTTCCTAAGCATCATTCTTGGAAAATCATTTTACCATTTATTGACTTACCAAATGAATTTATTCATAAGCAAATAAATTACTACAAAATAAAATCCTAAAATTATTTAGGTGCGTATATCATGGACAGGATTTGGTAACATTTATTTTACGCGATCACATTAATATGGATACATAAATCACGGAATAACATACTACAATATTTATACTCCATATCCATGGACCGGTAATTATCTATTTTTCTTAGAACGGGGTAATTATCTAGTAGATTTTTAAAATGAGAGGGAGGGTCGGTGCTGAATAGACAAAAAGTTATAGTTTGGTGCACTGGGCCGCTGCAAGCCCAGTACGAGAGTTGGGTTTCGAGTGGTTAGAATTTCCCCCGGGAATCCTTCCCCGGCCTAGCCCATGCGGCAATGCTACATGTACAAATGATTTACAGGTTTTTACAGGATAGTTAACCTTGATTGGTCAATAGGTGAGCGGGGCGGCCCACCCCCCTGAAAATCAGGGGGGAGAGGTTTGTGATTGATTGTTAGATGGAAGGAGCGTGTAAAAGCGTGTAAATCTTTGTATGTCTAGCATTTTTGCTATCCCATATGGTTCAGCGAAAATCCTTTACATGTTCCTACGTAACTTCCTTACCCCAAAACTAAACGCCCCCCTGATTTTCAGGGGGTGGGCCCGGCGCCTTCACTAATATCCAATTAACTGCTGCCAAATCATCTTTTACGTAAGATACATAACAATCTGCAAGTAGATGTAGCATTGCTCGTGGTTTAATGGGCAAGCTCTCTCAACATATGAAAAAAACACTCTCCTTTTCTTCCAGCACTCTCACACCTGGCGCGCACCCCCCTCGCGCGTGGGTAGTTCGTATGGGCCGGCCCGTTCCTGTTTTTTCCTTTTGTTTTTCTTTCTTTTTCTATTTCCTTTTCATTTTTCTTTTACTTTCCGTTCTCCTTTATCTTCTTTACTTTTCATTTTTTTAATTTTTTTCAAGTTCGTGAAAATTTTATGTTCATAAAATAAAAAAAATGTAAAAGCAATGTTCAACAATTCGAAAACATTATTCTAATTTAATATTTTTGTTCATCAGATTAAAAAATATTCATCAAATTTCAAATTTGTTCATCGAACTAAAAAATGTTCAATGAAATTCGAATTTTTTCATTACTTTCAAAATATGTTCATCAAACCAAAAATTTGTCCGTTGAATTCAAAACAATTTCATAAATATTTCAAAAAGAATGTTCTTGAACACAAAATTTGTTCATCAAGTTCAAAAAATGTTAATAAAATCCAAATTTTGTTCATCAAATATAAAAGTCTTTCAACATTATTAACAAAATGCTCGTAAAAGTTTTCATCAAAATAAAACAATGTTCATTAAAATAAAAAAAAGTTCATTCTTTTGAAATGATGAACAGTTTTGAATTCAAGAACTGTTTTAGACAATTCAATGTTTTTTTGAAATTTTAGAACCTTTTTGTAATCCCGGATTATTTTAGCATGGAATAAAAGAAAAACAATAAATAAAAATGAAACGTGAAAAACGGAAATGAAAAGAAAACAAGGAGCGTCCCGCCCCGTGCATGGGTTGGCCCAACAGGGCGCGGGTGGGGCATGGGGAATGGGCTGGGAGTGCGCACTTCTGCGACTTCCGGCGCCCAGGTTGCCAAATAGGGGAACCTGTGGCCGCCTCCAAGGCTCCACCACCCCCGCGGCACCACCCAAGCCCCCTTGCCTCCTCGTCCGGGATGGGGCTAACCGATGGAGAAGACAAGCCCGAACTCTCCCATGATGGAGAAGACAACGTCGACCTCTCTCCCGACGACTCGCCCTGGAGCGACAACGCCTGGTCCGAGGAGGAGGACGACGTGCTTCCCCGCCCCACTTCTCCTCGCATCCTCCACTTCCCACTTTGATTCTAATCCACTATCATGCTTATTCTTCTTCGGATTAGCGCTGACGGGTCGTTCAGGCTGCTGCAGGGCTCTCTGTCGTTCGAGGATAGCGGCGACGTGTTTGATTGGTGCTGATTTTTTTCTCTTTTTTGGATATAGGGTTGTCTTTTTTTTTTTGTTTCAAAAAGAGAGAGTGAGGGTTGGTGCTGAATAAAAAAAACTAAAAGGTGTGTGCGCTGGGCCGGTGCAAGCCTAAAGATTTGGGTTTAGTTCAAGTGGTTTTGAATTGCAACTTGAAAAGGTAGGTCGTTACAGTAGACGTTGTCATCGTGCGCCATGCCGAAGTCGGCTCAGTTTTCAAACCGGTAGTAGCCGATGTACTAGGGGGCTGTTTGGATCCAAGGCCGCAGCCATGCTCCATGTCGAAGATCTCCCACGAGGATGAGGAGTCGAGGGCCTGCTGACGATCTTCCATCGGAGACATTGCTAGTCCTTTCTTGAATCCAAAAGTACATACCAATGAACAAGAAATAAGAAAGCAATGCTAATGATTAGAAGATAAATCATATGTAAACACCTAATATACTCGGTAATATATTTACTTACATATGCGGTCGTCAAAAAATGTTGACAATTCTACCAAGATATTTGATAGATTGCATGTTCTACAACTCTATAGATATAATCATAATGAACTTGAACACATATATCACTATTACAATATTATTCTAATTGGCAAAATATAATATGTGAATGCAAGCTTGCTTGTTATTTTTCCCATATCCATATAAGTATTGGCAATAATTAAAAAAAGAATAAAAAACGTAAATTTGTTTAAACATGATAAGTGCATGTATTAAGAAAACAATTACTATTGTAGAACAAAGAATATTTTATCTTCTTAACTAATGGGTTTATTATGTCGTTCATTTTGCAAGTATTTCGAAAAAACTATACACTAGTTAACATCATGTTTGACTAAACATATTATAGAAGTAAAAGTATTTAGTATAAAAAGTGAAAAAACTATTAGAAAAATTGTCTTGTCGTCGCCACCTCCCTCATCGGCGCCACCCTCATCACCACCTTCTTTGGCCCGCTCTTCGACTCCGTCGGCCGCCGCCCCATGCTCGATGCCTCCTCTCTCCTCCACACGCTCACAAGGCTCCTGATGCTTTGGTCCCTCACCGTGGGCGTGCTTCTCCTCGCCCGCCCCATTGATGGCTTCGCCGTCACGCTCGTCCCCATCTACATCTTCGATACTACGTCGCCCTGTTAGACCTAAGATGCTCGAGCTCACACGAGAGAGAGGAAGACGAAGATGTTTGTGCTGCATAAAACTTGCAGCTTTTCTGATCCTTCCTTCCTTCTTATTCAGTCATTACAGAAGCTAACAGAAAACCGAAAAAACAGGACATGAACGGGTCATGAGCGCTGCCATCCCAACGCTCCCCGCGCGTCGCCCGTGATGCGACCATGACCATTTCCCTCGTGCCATCCCACGATCAGATCAAGGCCGCTAAACGAGCTAACCTATCTACGCCCGAGTCGCAGCTCAGGTTATTTGCAAACTAAAGAAAAACGATAAACTCTGACAAAACTGACAGAGACTAACCTACACTGAAGTCTGACGAAACTGAAAGTGCAGCAGCAGCTGGTTAACTAACACTCTTCCCCTTAATCAGTTGCTGATGTTGATCATGCCCAGCTTCGCCCGCAGCTCCTGAAACTTCACTCGAGGCAGTGCCTTGGTCATGATGTCCGCCAACTGCTCGCCGGTGTGGATATGGTCGACGACGATCCTCCCATCTTGAATGCACTCGCGGATGAAATGAAACCGCGTCTCGATGTGCTTGGTCCTGTCGTGGAAGACAGGGTTCTTGCAGAGTTGGATTGCCGACTTGTTGTCAATGAGAAGTGGAGTTGCCGTTCCCGGATCACCTAGTAGATCGCCAAGCATTCGCCGGAGCCAGACGCGAGTGCACGCGGCTGCAGTTGCCGCCATGTACTCGGCCTTGCAGGATGAAAGAGCGACCACCTTCTGCTTCTGGGATTGCCAACTGATCGCGCTTCCCCCAAAAGTGAACATAGTCCCGGATGTGCTTTTTCTGTCATCAACATCTCTGGCAAAGTCTGCGTCACTGTACCCAACCAGCTGAGGTTCCACTTCTCCTTTCTTGTATCTGCACCCAAAATTCAGGGTGCCTGCAACGTACCTCAGCACCTGTTTCACCGTCGCCCAGTGTTCTGTCGTGGGCGCTTCCATGAACCTGCTGATGAAACCGACTGCATAGGAGATGTCCGGCCGCGAGTGCACCAGATAGCGAAGGCTACCCACAATGCTGCGGTAGAGTTTCCTGTCCACTGGTGGATTCGAGCTCTCCTTGCTCAGTTTCATCCGTGGCTCCATTGGGATCTGAACTGGAGTGCAGTCCGCCAGTCCGGCCTTGTCCACGATCTTGGACGCATAGCTTGCTTGCTTGAGGGTGATCGCGTCACCCCCCTGGTGCACCTCGATGCCGAGGTAGTAGCTCAGCAGCCCGAGGTCGCTCATGGAGAAGACGGACTACATCTGATGCTTGAACTGTGCAATGGCCTCCTTGCTTGAGCCGGTGACGACAAGATCGTCCACGTAGACCCCAAGCAGCAGCCGCTCGTCGCCACTACACCTCATGTACACGGCGTGCTCCGATGGACTCTTCTGAAATCCGAGCGACACCAGCGTGTCGTCCAGCTTGATGTTCCAAGCGCGCGGCGCCTGACAGAGCCCGTACAATGCCTTGGACAGACGGAGCACCTTATCTTCCTCACCAGGGCGCTCAAAACCAGGCAACTGCATGATGTATACCGCCTCCTGCAGCTCTCCATTGAGGAAGGCGGATTTGACGTCCAGATGATGCACCTCCCAGCCTGCCTGTGCAGCGATTGCAAGCAGTAGCCGCACGGACTCGAGCCGCGCGACCAGAGCGAACACCTCGTCGTAGTCCACGCCCGTCCGCTCCGCATATCCCTTCGTGACAAGCCTTACCTTGTGCTTGATGACCTTGCCGGCGGAGTTCTTCTTCAGTTTGAAAACCCACTTAAGCCCAATGGCTTGCTTGCCGGCGGGGAGCGTGGCGAGCGTCCACGTCTTGTTCTCCTCGATGGACTGGAGCTCATCCAGCATGGCCGCCCGCCAGCCTGCGTGCGGCTCTGCCTCCTCGAACATATTTGGGTCCTCTCCAGCCACAAGGAGGAGCTCGGCTGGATCTAGGGTCACAGACTCTGCTTGCTCGAGAACGGTGTCGAAGGAGCGGTAGCGACGTGGCGCCTCACGGGTGCCCAAAACGGTGTCCGGTGTGGCTCCAGGAGGAGGTGAGACGTAGCCGTCCCCCACGCCCTTTCCCTTGTACACCACAGGTTCGGGAGTGTGGGCGTGTACTGGCGTGTCCCCGTGCGCCGCGGACGCGGGCGACGCGCCCCCAGACAGAGTGTGGGCGTGCCCCGGCGTGTTTGGACTCGCCGCGGTCGCAGTTGTTCCCCTTTCTTGCTCCGGTTGCTGCGGCATGGCCACCGTGGGCGCAAACTCGATGACGAAAGTGCCCTCTCCCGGAGTCGCTGTCTGCTAGTCCCAGCACGCCGATTCATCGAAGACGGCGTCGCGAGTGACGTGCACTCGTTTGCCCACAGGGTCGTAGACGCGCCACGCCTTGGACTGTCCGTGCTCATACACGATGAACACAGTGCGCAGGCTGCGGTTGTCCAGCTTCTTGAGGCCCGGCCGTGTCGCCTTGGCGTGTGCGACGCACCCGAACGTGTGGAAGTAGCTCACCGCCGGTTTGCCGCCGTGCCAGGCTTCATACGGCGTCATGCCGCGCACCGCCTTTGTGGGCGCGCAGTTCAGCAGGTGAACGGCAGTGGTCACCGCCTCCCCCCAGAACTCGTTCGGCACTCCCTTCGCCTTCAGGAGACACCGAGCCGTCCCGACGACTGTCTGGTTCCGGCGCTCTACATCGCCGTTTTGCTGCAGCGAGTACGGGGCAGTGAGCTGCGGGCGTACGCCATGGTCAGCGCAGTACTCCCCGAACTCTGTTGAGGTGAACTCGTCGCCCCTGTCAGTTTGGAGCGCACGCAGCTTGATAGCGGTCTCCACCTCGACCCCGGCCTGCCAGCGCTTGATCGCCGCGGGTGCCTCGTCCTTCCTGCTCAGGAGCACGATCCACATGTAGCGTGACTTGTCATCCACGAGCAACAGGAAGTACCTTTTCCCACCGTGCGTGGGCGGCGAGATCTGGCCGCACATATCACCGTGGACCAAATCTAGGCGATCGCCGCTCGGTAGTTCGCCTCCGTGGGGAACGGGGCACGACGCTGCTTGTCTGATCGGCGTGCTCGACCAGGGGCATGCCGCGCACCATGCCGTTCTGAGCTAGCTTCCGGGGTGCATCGAACTTCAGGTGGTCGTAGCGCGCGTGCCAGCGCCACGCATCCTCACTGGCCACGGCCGTCAAGCACACGGGCCACGTGATCTCCAGCTCGATGGTGTAGAGGCGATTCCTCGATCTGGCCACCTTGGCGATGACGTTCTCTTGACGGTCACGCACCACCATCATGCCACTCCGCACCAGAGCGGTGCAGCCCGCCTCGTCCAGCTGCCCGACGGAGATGATCGAGGTACGCAGGCGGGGTATGAGTATACCTTTGAGAGCACGCGGTGACGCCCTCCGTGAGCGACGAAGACCACCGTTCTGCGCCCCTCGATCTCGACCACCGAGCCGTCACCGAACCGCACCGTTCCGGCGACGTGGCGATCCAGCTCCGAGAAGACGGTGGAGTTGCCCATCATGTGGTTTGAGGCGCCGGTGTCCAGATGCCAGAGTGGTTCCTTGGTGTCGCCGGCGGCCCCGAGGATGACCTCAGCGCCCTCCTCGTGGAGATGCACGAGCTGATCGCCTCCCGCGTCCAGTGGCGTTACCTGCGCCATGAGGAGCGCCGGATCCTCGTCCTCTGCGGCCGCAAGGTGCGCCTCGCCGCCGCCCTCTTCCTTCATCTTCCTGCGGCACTCGCGAGCCCAATGGCCGCTAATACCGCAATAGCGGCAGTTTCCGGAGGGCTTGGGTCCAGCTTTGCCGCCGCC
>NC_057810.1:729259606-729276560 GCF_018294505.1 Triticum aestivum
CCAGAGTGAACAGGAGCTTGCTGCCGCCCTCCTCCTCGGCGTCCAGCTCATACCACTCCTCGGCCGCCTTGAAACGACCGATGATCTCCTCGATCGATGTCGTGTCCAGGTCGACCAGATTGTCGATGGAGACCGCGAGCCGCGAGTACCGCTTGGGAACGATTCGCAGCCACTTCTGGATCACACGCTTGTCACTGATCGCGTCCCCGAGCTCGCCGAGGCACGCGCACAGTCCTGTGAGGCGCATGGCCAGATCATCAATGGACTCACCGAGTTTGTGACGCGGCTGATCGAACTCCCCCCGCAGGGTCTGGGCCTTCACGTCTCGGACATGCGCAGAGCCTGCGCGCATGGCACGGATCGCCTCCCGCAGCTCCCGGGAGGTCTGGTGCTTGCGCAGCATGGGCAGCATCTCAGGGGGCACCGATCGGAGGATAAATTCCATCGCGCCCTTGTCGTTGCGGTACCCGAACTCATCTTCGAGATCCTCCGCGCCCAGGATCGCGCGCCACATCCCTCTCGCTTGCATCCCGACTTCCATCAGGAGGCTCCACTCGGCGTAGTTGGTGCGGGTCAATGGTGGCACGTTGGCGTGACCCGACACGACCGGAGCAAACTGCCTCGCCACCGCCAGCTCGCGCCCTTGGCCGGCTGCGGACTTTGGCGAGCCTTTGCTGCCGTCGTCGGCGGCGTCCCCCGCCTTCTTCTTGCCATCATCACCTGCCATCACAGGACCCTAGCAACGCGGCTCTGATGCCACTTGTTAGACCTAAGACGCTCGAGCTCACACGAGAGAGAGAGGAAGACGAAGATGTTTGTGCTGCATAAAACTTGCAGCTTTTCTGATCCTTCCTTCCTTCTTATTCAGTTGTTACAGAAGCTAACAGAAAACCAAAAAAAAAGGACACGAACGGGTCGTGAGCGCTGCCATCCCAACGCTCCCCGCGTGTCGCCCGTGATGCGACCATGACCATCTCCCTCATGCCATCCCACGATCAGATCAAGGCCGCTAAACGAGCTAACCTATCTACGCCCGAGTCGCAGCTCAGGTTATTTGCAAACTGAAGAAAAACGATAAACTCTGACGAAACTGACAGAGACTAACCTACACTAGAGTCTGACGAAACTGAAAGTGCAGCAGCAGCTGGTTAACTAACACGCCCGAGGCGAGTGCACTGCTCGGCATCCTCCCGCAGCTTACCGTGTTGACGGGTAGGCTTACTGCATGATGTTCGCCATCACGCTTTGCGCCGAGCCCGAACTGGCGGGTCATGATGGAGGCGTTCTTGTTGCCGTCAATGGTGTATGTCGCCGTCGTTGTGTTTTTCCTCCTGAAGTCGTCGTGTTGGCTCGTGAGCAAAGGTCGAATGAAGGAGGCTTGCCTCACGTTGCGGATGCTCAGGGGCCGCGAGGACGTAGACGGCAAGATGGCGCCGTTGCCGTGGGTGGCGACACCGCCATCGAGGATTATATCGCCAGTCTGGCATAGCTTCCGTATATGTGCGTTTATCATCTCGATGCTGCCATACTCAAAACTAGATAACTTATGTAGGTTCTAGCTTCAGAATTTGCATGCTGACTGATATGAGAAAGCCTTGCATAAGCATCCCTTAAGTATTGCACAACATGGAGTAAAAATGTTTCTGGAAAACATCACGATTTAATGTGTCATGTTGCAACCTTTGTGTGTAATGTTTTCGTCCCGCCATTGCTTTGTCCTTGTGTTAATACATTGTCTGATGCTAGCTCAGGTGTGTCTATATTTCCTTACTAGTTAAATGCCCCATCCTTGCTTTCTGCTATTGCCAAGTATAGGATAAGACCTTATGATATCTATAATGATGAGGAGGTGACGATTACCAAGGACGAAGCTAAGATGATTCTTAGATTGTTGAAGGGAAAGACTACTCACGCCAATGTTGATGCATATCGAGTAAGTCTGACTGCCATATCTGCCTGCATTTGTTTGAAGCACTCATTTTGTAACCGAGTAAACTTTTCTCTTAGGATTATGTTGACTGGTTTGAATATGTTGATAAAGGCCATCCATTTTCTAACGCTCCTAAGCCAAAGAGGCGATTTGTGCCTCAAAGTGGGAGCAAAAGAAGGTATATTCTCAGTTTCTTCCGCTTTTATGTTGTGGTAAAGCTTTTGATAAAGTCTACCTGCTCTTTAATTTCCTTTTAAGAGATAACTAACTGCATGGATGGCTTGTTAGTCTGTTCCTTCGAGATCTGAAGTATCTTGCTTATAAGAAAGAAATACCCCATCGAAATGTATGCTATAAGGAATGGCCTTAGAAATTTGCGCCACAGTGAACTGATGATTGTTGGTAGGTCACAGGAGCCTGCTTTAATAATTGAGTACATGATTGTGAGGTGTTTCTGGATTTCATGAACTGATGGAGGTGAGGTGTTTACTGTTGGTTGGGCATGCATTGTATAAGGCCATATGTGACGGTAGTACTATTTAAACAGACAAAGTAGCCATAGGACTAATGTTTTAGAACCTCTCTGGAACTACTTTGGATTAGATCTTGTTGCATACTGTTAATACTGGTCAAATAGTCTCAATTGCCACAGGACATATTTTTAGTTTCTTTCTGAAACTGCTTTGGAATTGTATTTATGCTATCACATATCTTACCTTCCATTTATGACTGATAATTAGTTTCCACTGCCATATACTTTCTCTTTTACCTCGTTGTTGTTTTTGGCAGGTTGTCAAAGTTGTTAGAGCCATTCGTAAAGGATGGATCAAGTTTGACAAGCCAAAGGATGAGACAAACTATTATCTATTGTGGGGAGATGACACTGAAGTAAACAGTAAACGGCAAGGCTTGAGCTACATCACCTATGTTATGGAGTACTTCCTCCCTTTGTTTTTATAAGACGTTTCAGACAGCTTGCTTTGTACTGTTTTGGTCTGAGTGTCTAAAACCTCTTATAAAAGTGAACATGGGTAGTACTTCTTTATGTTACTTCTTGCATAACACATAGGCTGGGTACAGTCCTCTGACGATGGAGTAGATACCTGCTTTTGAGTGTTTATTTGGTGATTGGAAAATTTTGAGCACAAGGCACATAATACTATGTGTTGAGTCGGTAATGTTGTAGATGCATGTGTGTCGTTAAATAGAAATTTTCACAAGGAAGCAAGCTAAAAATTCAGTCTATTGAACCGAGCAGCCAAAGTACTTGGGCCCGCTTGTCGCAGATTCAAGATTTGAGCATGATAAAATTGTACGCATGGAAGGAAATATGTATTTATATTACCTTTTCGTGTTGCCAAAAGTTTATATATTTTTGCTAATGATAATGACGATGGCTATGATATTTTGCATAACCAATCATGTTTATGCAAATATTGCAAGGCAACTATCTGAACTATATGTTTTTTATCTTTCTTTTTCCTCTGCAGGGGTTTTGGATTGCAAATTCCACCCGAGACAACTGTGGTTATTCACTGCTGCCGCCGACTCAATGACCAGGCTTTACTGCGAGTGATGACAAGGATGCTTTGAAAGGAACATAGGATTCTAGCTGGTGATTTCGACACGATGATGACGTTGCCAAGAGTCGGTCAAGAAACAGGAGTCGAGAAGGATCATGTATAGTTTGTTTGGAGGGTGTGCTTGTTGCATCTTTTCTTATTATGTGTAAGTATAACAAACAAACAATGAGATGAGAATCACAGCCGTTTGCAAGTCTAGTATTCCGTCTAGGTACATAGGGTGCCTATTGGAAACCAGTTATTCTAGGAGTATTAACCGAGATTGTAATTAATATCCCTCATAACCCACACATCCCTCGTCTCTATCATGCATGCCCAATTTTAACTTCTTGCCTTGCCTTCCCACGCATGCATATCTCAATTCTCGTCCCAAGCTCTGGCCCCTCCCTCCCGTCCTCGTCCCAATCTGGTCGTGAGAGCAAGCACAGGATCGCCCATCCGATCTGGCTGTGAGAGCTGTCGCCCGCCCGATCCACATGTGTGAGCAAGCACGGGAGCGCGCGTTATGCCCTTGCTAGCGGGGAAGATCTGGCGGTGGCAAATCCACATGTGCTTCAGCAGCTCGATCTCCTGCTTGGTTCGTCCACTGGCCTTGTAGAGGCCCAATTTGGCTGTTAGAGTTGCCTATATATGGATTAGAGTTGATTCTGCATTATTTTCTGTCAACTTCATGAACAATTTGTCAAGTAAACAAATAATTTACCCCTCAAAAAAAGTAAACAAATAATTTGTGCATATTTTTTCCTTTTCCTTTGATTGGATCAGGAGGAACTGAGAATATGGCATTCACGGCTTGATGATCTTTGCGATATAGAGGGTGCCCAATGTGTAATGATCAACGGGTCCCAAATTTCATGGGCTTCTACGGCACCAGGGGCCGATCTAGCAATCTCGCAAGGATTGGCATCCGCCATACCTAAAACTTGCTACGAAAGCCTAATACATATGCTACGTCTTCGAAAATTAGAGATGCGCCACCTTTGTAGATTGACATAGTTCTCATCAATTTTTATTTTTATTTTTATTTTTGCGGAAAGTTATCATCAATTAGGAGGAGGAGACTCGCACAGCAATCCGAATAGGTACATTCTGCGTGTGCGCTGTACCTGGGCCTCCTGATTAGCTCTGTGACTTCATAAAAGTAAAACACAAATAAATTTCAAAAGTACAAGATTTGGCCGGCCGGGTAGCTCGCGACTTGAAACTTCTTCCATTCCCAGTCACAAAATCTCAGAAACCCTTGCGATCATGCTTGAAGGCGGCATGGGACATCACCCGCCAAGAGGAAGCGCGGTCGCGAGGGCAAGGCATGCAAACGATGTCAAAGAAGAAGAGCATGCATATAATATATTCAGAACATTGAAAAAAGTTATTGCCGTAACATTTATTAATTATTCTAGTGAACTCTTGCATAGTCGCATTATACATGGTTTTTCGCTTCGTACACTCCACCAGACTTAAAAGTTATTCTAAAATGTGTGCATGTCGTGTGCGATTTAGATCTGCTGCATCGGCTGTTAGTCCAGAGACAGATTGACGACGACACCGATTTTAGATATGGGGAGTGAGAGCACTCCACATTATCGATTTTGTAGATGTGAGTGGTGGCTTCGGGTGGATTGATGTATTTTCTTGTCAGCCATTTGTGGAATCGAACACAATAAGGGTGGCGGAAGGGTTGATCGCCCACGTACTCCACGTGTTCATTTATTGTGCCAAGTTTTACTGTATATATCGACCAAAGAGAAAAACAAAACGCAGACTTCATCGAGCCGGATTGGCCTGCGATTCTCTCTCTCCTCCATGACCCAGCATCCCCTCTTTTTTTACCCTCCCTGCTAGGGTTACCGCCGCTGTCGGCAGCCACTCCGGCGCTCGTGTCTTCTCCATCCCGCCCCGAGCTCCCCCTCCCCCTCCTCCAGCCTCATCTCCAGCGAACTTATCAATCTAGATCTCCGGAGCACTCAGGAGAGAGGTGACGTGACCGTGCCGGGACGGAGCTGGGCAGTGGAGACGAGGGAGAGATGCGGTTGGTTGTGTTTGGCGTAGCTGAAGTATCAGGGGAGGCCGGACTAGGGGGCGTGGAGTTCCATGGCCGCGGTGGCTCGCCCGGTCTTGTGCAGCCACATCTCCGACGGCATCTCTTCGTGCTCCATCGACCTGGGCTGCTCTGCGAGGTTCTTCTCCGGCGGCGACGTGGCAGAGTTCGGCTGTCAACAAGGTCCACCACACTTGCGCTTGCGCGGTTGATGGGTACGGGCTGCTCCACACAAGGTCTACATCACAAAGGCAAGTTCTTCTCAAAGGAAGGTAGCATGCCAATCCTTTGATCCCCATTGGGTTGCACGTCTGCTGCTTTGGCGTTACTTCAGTCAGTGTGAATGGCTGGAGGGAAGATTGAACAAGTTTTGAGCTGCTATCTGAACCATAAAAATGCAAGTTTAACAAAATAGTTTGGATGCGGCGGCCACTGAGGCCCGCACCACTACGCCGCCATTGCGGCTGCCCCGCATTGAGATTGGATGGCGCAACCACCAAACGTCCACCTACAAGATTAGCTGTTGAGGCGGTTGAGTCAGCATCTCTACTAATGAGTTCAGTTTGTCAGCTACCCTATTGCACATGTCAAAGCTGATAAAACGGCTACCAAATGAGCGTGTTCTACCCTGACACCGCTTAGACGATAACGGGTACATAGCACAGGCAATGACATTACATACAGTACAAATTGGGAAGTGAAAAGGGCACATTCCATCTGGCACCGCTGAGCTTCCTCTCAGGCGGCGCACCACGGGTGCGCCCCAACCACTAGTAACTAATAAAGATGGCTACATGCATTGATTGATGCTGAGGCCGAGGGTTTAACCTCCTTTAAAAAAGACGTAAAAGTTATTCCTGCCTCCGCCACTATACGACACACACCATCTTTATCGCCCAAAGGGTGTACTCGTTGCAATCAAGCTTCTCGTAGATCACCGGCGGTGCCTGCCTGCTGCTTTACCGCCGGATGAGCTCTGGCCATCAACGGTTTTCTAGTTCCTCCCATCATCCCTCACAAAGCTCCAATGCCAACTGTAAGAATCGGCAAGGCTCGGTTGACAAGATCGCCCCTGCACTCATGATCAAAATGGTAAATATTTATTTCCTTTTCGGTAGCTCGACTATGTTCATAATGTTAGGTTGATCTCCTCTGTGCAGGCCCAACAGCCTGCCAGGCCCTTGGTCAATGCGCCCTGATCAAGGGCGCCCAACCCATTATGGTTGGTGGGCCCCTGCGACCCGCGCTGTATTAACAGAGGTGGGGGCCGGGGCACGACTAACGAAGTTCATCGCTGCCACAAACCCCACCTACACGCCCTACCGATCTAGGGTTAGCGCGATGCTCACGGGAAGCATCACCTCCTCGCCATCTCTCTGTCCACATCGCGGCCGTCACCACATCACCATGGCCGGCGCTGGATCGAGCTCGTCTGGACAGGCAGAAGGTAGGTTCACCGGAATCACTAGCCTACACCGATCCAAAGGATCTATCAATGGTATCAGAGCCATGCTAGGCTATGATTTTCGGTGCAAAGTATAAACAGAAAAAGAAAAAGAAACCCCCCACGGTGTTCCTCTCGATCCCCACACGCATCGACAAGCCGATGTTTGGGGAAGAAGAACACAGCCTCCCCAAGGGGGCAAAAGTGCACAACCACTACACCACTTGACGACGGCGCACTCTCCAACGGGAGCTCGTGCACACCGGCAAGGGGCGCAGAGGGGGCACCGCTGCTTCACGCCGTCGTCATCCTCGGTGACACAGAGAGGAGGTGGTGGTGGATGGGCGAAAGAAACAAGAAGGGAAAAGGAGAGCACAGCGCCGCGCGGTGGCCCTCGCCGACGTCGCCGGCGGCCGGAGCGGCCGACCAGGGCGCTGCCCTTTTCCCGACAGATCAGAGAAGGGGTTGGCTCTAGTCATCTCTGCAAAAGAGAAAGGGGAAGGGAGGCGCGCGCGGCGCGGTGGCTTCCGCCGCCATAGCCTTGAAAAGACCGCCGCCGCGGAGCGAGAGAGAGCGGGGGCGCGCGAGGCGCAGAGAAAGGCAGAAAGGGCTAGGGTTCGGTCGGGGTTCGGTCGGCTCCTGTTTTTGTTCGAGCGAGAAGAACGTTGCATCGTTCGATCGAACTGAACGGCCGTGGTTGAAAACCTAGCCCCGCCCCGGGCCGGTGGGCCGAATGCCAAAATTGGGCTGAAAGTGGAGGCGAGGCCAGAGCGGCGCACTGGGCGAGGCCGCAGCCGCGTGCTGGGCCGAGGCAGCAGCAACGCGCGCTGGGTCGAGGCCGCGACTGAGCTGCCGATTTCTTCTGCATTTTTAATAGTTTTCTGTCCAGTTTTGGGCAAATTTCACATAGTATTTTCTTTTCAAATTTAATCCAAAGAAAATTTGTTCAGAAATTAGAATAGTAAATTGGAAAAAGTTTCTAAAAATGAAAATAGATAATTTTCAAAAAAGGAAATGTTCACGAATTTTACAAAGAAAATAATAAAGTTCATGATTTTTTTATTTGGTCAAAGCAAAGTTTTTGTAAATAATAAAAAGTTCATGAATTTTTATTCATGTTTTTCCGCTGCCTAAATAATTAATAGTGCTCTTTTACAAAGAAAAAAAAAGTTTACATAGAATTAAGTTTTTTAAGAGCATGTTAAAGTGATTATTAAAATGAATGTGATTATGTTATTTTTTATGACCAACGTTATTAATAACATGATAATGTTTTATTATTGAAATTTAAAGGTGCATTTATTTCTAATATTTTACCCAACGGTAATATAGATTTAATTGCATAGACAATTGTATGTTTAATTTGACCAACGTTTTATTAATGCATATGATTGTTATACTGATGATTTCAGGAGGCTTTCACTTGATGAATTGCCTAAAAGAAGTTCCGACACTCAGAGGTGACAATCATACTGAGTGGAGGAAGAAAGTAGAACTAGAATTTTTTGTGTGCTGATATGGACTGGGTTGTGGATGAACTACAGCCGGTCAGACCTACAGAGCCAGTAAGAGAGGCCACTGATGATGATGTTGCGTGGGCTAAAAAGAGGGGGGATTATGCTCCTTTGGAGATGTCATACATCATAGAAAACCAAAAGTGGGTCAATGCAAACAAAAAGTTCATGGCATTTATAAAGAATACAATTGAGAGCAACATTGTGGGCTCCATTGCTGAGTGCACTTCCGCAGGGGAGTTGCTTACAAAGATAAAGAGCCATCAAAGATATATGCCACCCAGGTGTTAAAACAACTGGTGACAGAACACTACACATGTGGTAGTCATGGAATAAGAGAGCACATGCTCAGGATGAGCAATATGGCAGCAAAGCTAAAACCCATGGATGAGGATCTGGAGATCAAACCAAAGCTCCTGGTCCACCTGGTCATGGCTTCACTGCCAAAGGTGTTTGAAACTTTTGTTGTAAACTACAGTATGTTACCTGGAATGTGGGACATTGAGAAGACAATAGCAATGTGTGTCCAAGAAGAGGACAGACTCAAAGCCTCACATGTGGTTCACTCAACTATGTCAAGGATCAAAAGAAAAGGAATTACAATCAAAACAGCAAAAGTTCTCCTTCAAAGCATGGAAAAGCTCCCTATCAGCATCAGCATCAGCCACAACCTTTCTTAGTGGACAAAGACACTTATCTCCACTGCAAACAGAAAGGGCATTACGAGAAAGACTGCGCTGCTTGGCTGAAGTCAGTCATGGCAAAAAGAGGTAACAATATAGTTTCCTTTGTAAATGAATCCTTATATACACATTTTTCAAAATCCACTTGGTGGATTGACTCAGGAGCAACTGTTCATGTTGCAAATTCTTTACAGGGATTCCATTCGACGTGGACTATGCAAAGAAGCGAAAGACGCGTTGAAGTGGCAAACGGAATTGAAGCAGAAGTTGAAGCTGTCGGTGACATCTCCTTGGAGTTAGCTGACAGATTCAATCTTCTACTTAGAGATGTTTTATTCTTCCATCATGTCATAGAAACTTAATTAGTGTTTTTTGTTTGGACAAAGATAATTATGAGTGTTATTTCGGACATGACAAGTGTGCCATATGGTTAAATAATGCTTATGTGGGTGATGCTTTACTTCACGATGAGCTTTATTTGTTATCACTTCGTAAAAAAGTTTATTCTGTATGCATTGTGAAAGAATGTGTTTCCGCGTCGAATAAAGACAAAAGAAAAGAAAGAGAACATTCGACTCATCGAAATTATGGCACTGTCGCTTGGGCCATATTTCCAAGGGGAGAATAGAAATATTAGTCAAAAGTGAAATTCTTCCTCCGTTATAATTCTCAAACTTAGAACAATGCATAGATTGCATTAAAGGAAAGTATATAAAACAAATCAAAAAAGGTGCAATCCATAGTGCAGGCACACTGGAATTCATTCACACTGACATTTATGGACCATTTCCGGTGAAAAGTGTGGATGGATATGACTCGTTCATAACATTCACAGATGATTACTCTCGTTATGGATATATTTATCCAATCAAAGAAAGACCTGAAGCATTGGATAAATTTAAAATATTCAAAGCTGAAGTTGAAAATCAACATGATAAAAGAATAAAGATAGTCAGGTGCGACCGTGGGGGAGAGTACTATGGTCGGCACACTCCATATGGCCAAGTCCCTGGACCTTTTGCAAAGTTCTTGCAGGAGACCGGCATAGTAGCCCAGTATTCAATGTCGGGCGAGCCTCAGCAAAATGGAGTAGCTGAAATGTGCAACTGTACACTTATGGATATTGTGCGCAACATGATGAGTTATTCCAACTTGCCATTGGGATTATGGATGGAGGCGCTTAAAACCGCCATCACATTCTCAATAGAGTACCAAGCAAGTGGTGCCCAAAACACCGTACGAGCTATGGACAGGAAGGGTGCCCTCCCTACAACACTTTAGGGTGTGGGGTGCCCTACTGAGGCCAAAATGTTTAATCCAAACATTGCAAAGTTAGATCCCAAAACAGTGAGTTGCCACTTCATTGGCTATCCAGACAGATCAAAGGGTTTTCATTTTTACCGCCCAGACAGATGTACAAAGTTTGTAGAAACAAGACATGCAGTCTTCTTAGAGGAATGATGAGGGGGAGCTTGGTAGCTCGGAAAATTGATCTTGAGGAAAAGAGGGTGCATGCACCTAATCCGATGATTCGGGAGCCATTTTTCTCACTACTAGTTGCAACTCCACCCATGACAACTATGGGGGCAGACATGGAACCCGTCCGTTAGGAGCCGACTCAACCCTTTGTCGAGCATGAAAGGGAGGTGCAAGAGCAAATTTTAGAAGAAGTGCCAGAAGTTGAGGCATAGAATGTGCCAGAAACTGAGGCCCTTCGAAGGTCTACAAAACACAAAAAGTCAGCTATTTGTACTGATAATAAAGTTTATAACACGAAAATAGTTCATACAGAAAAAGATCCCACTTCATATGAAGAAGCCATGAGAGGCCCTCATTCATCGAGGTGGATGAAGGCAATGGAAGACGAGATGAAATCGATGAGTTTCAAAGATGTTTGGGACTTAGAGAAAATTCCTAAAGGAGCCAAAACAGTAGGCTATAAATGGGTCTACAAAATTAAGTATGACTCTAAAAGGAATGTAGAAAAGAACAAAACACGACTCGTGGCAAAAGGATTTACTCAACGAGAAGGGATAGACTACAATGAGACATTTCCCCCAGTCTCATGTAAGGATTCCTTCAGAATCATAATGGCATTAGTTGCACATTTTGATTTAGAGTTACATCAAATGGATGTTAAGACGACATTTCTGAATGGTGATTTAAAAGAAAATGTCTACATGAAACAACCCAAGGGTTTTATCATGGAAGGCAAGGAAAATATGGGATGCCGCCTGAAAAAAAATCCATTTATGGATTAAGGCAAGCCTCTATACAGTGGTATCTAAAGTTTAATCAAACGATTAAAAGTTTTGGATTTAAAGAAAATATTGAGGATAACTGCATTTATGCAAAGTTTAAGAATGGGAAATATATTTTCCTAATCTTGTATGTGGATGATATTCTGCTTGCTCTTGGTGAAGCATCATATGTTTTGGGCATAAAAATTCATATGTTTTGGGATGCTTCACCAAGGGATAGACTACAAGAAACAAAGAAGTTCTTATCCTTGAATTTTGACATAACAGATCTTGGTGAAGCATCATATGTTTTGGGCATAGAAATTCACTGAGATAGAAACAATGGAGTCTTAGAACTATCGCAGAAAGCATATTTAGAAAAGGTTCTTAAAAAGTATAATATGCATGCGAGTAAGGCCACACCTGCTCCTATAGTTAAGGGCGATAGTTTTGGAAAATTCCAATGTCCAAAGAACCAGTACGAGATCGATCGAATGACAGCAGTACCATATGCTTCGGCAGTTGGCAGCTTACAGTATGCACAATTGTGCACTCGCCCTGACTTAGCCATTATCACCGGGGTACTCAGTAGATATCAAGAGAATCCAGGCATAGAGCACTGAAAGATGGTGAAGAAAGCATTGCGTTATGCGCAAGGCACGAAGGACTACATGCTAACATACAGGAGATGTGATTCCCTAGAGATAAAAGGGTATTCTGACGCAGATTTTGCGGGGGACAAAGATGATAGAAAATCCACGTCAGAATACGTATTCATTCTCGCTGGGGGAGCTATTTCGTGAAAAAACTCCAAACAGTCAATAGTTGCATCATCTATGATGTATGCAGAATTCATATCATGCTTTGAGGCCACGGGGCAGGCGATACGGCTAAAGAAGTTTGTACCCGACTTGAAAGTGGTAGATTGTATTCACAAACTACTAAAGATGTACTGTGACAACCAGCCCGCAGTATTTTACGCTCACAACAACAAGTCGAGTAATGTTGTCAAAACAATAAAGATAAGGTATTATGTTGTGAAAGATAAAATCCAGGATCAAACTATAAGTCTCGAGCATATAAGGACAAAAGATATGCTTGCGGATCCGCTAACGAAAGGCTTACCACCCGATGTGTTCAAGGAACACTTAACCGGCATGGGTTTACGGGAAAGCCTTATGATTCCTGGATAGGCCCAAAAGGAACAAAATTTGTTTATGAACAAAATGTATGTTGTAGCTAAATGATTCTATTGGCAACTGAGCTGTGACGATAAAACATGCTCTATGTACCAATATATCATGAAACAAATAAACTAGAAAGTATAAGGTTAAAAGTGTTGAGATCAAGGGGGAGAATGTTAGGTTGATCTCCTCTGTGCAGGCCCAACGGCCTGCCAGGCCCTTGGTCAATGCGCCCTGATCGGGGGCGCCCAACCCATTATGGTTGGTGGGCTCCTGTGACCCGCGCTATATTAACAGAGGTGGGGCCGGGGCATGACTAACGAAGTTCATCGCCGCCACAAACCCCACCTACACGCCCTACCGATATAGGGTTAGCACGGTGCTCACGGGAAGCACCACCTCCTCGCCATCTCTCTGTCCACATCGTCGCCGTCACCACATCACCATGGCCGGCGCTGGATCGAGCTCGTCTGGACAGGCAGAAGGTAGGCTCACCGGAATTACTAGCCTACACCGATCCAAAGGATCTATCACATAAGTGTTCTCTATTGGAAGTCAATGATTTCCACATATTAGTCTACTTTTTTGAACAATTTGTGTCATCAAAAATGTTCTTGCGTTTCCCTGATTCTACTTATTACCTTGTTTTCTAAAATCCCATTTGATAGAGTTAGCTTCTGATTGATTTGTTGCAGAGCCTTGACGTTGCAAGGGCCCTGTTTGTTTGAGCTTCTACTTCTGTTTTTGCAGCTTTTTCACTTTAACAAAAAATCAAAAAAAGCTTCTAAGGGCATCTCCAACGGGAGACACTAAGTCTGGACGCTAGGAATTAAATCCTAGCATATCGGCAGTTACTCTATTGATTCCCAACTCTTTTCTTTCCATACTAGAGGTTTTGGCCTTTGTTTTTAATCTTTACTTAGAGCATGTCATTACTCTTGCAAACTAAATTTGCTATCATTTTTGTCGGAGCATGGCAAATCGTCTTGCATTGGAAGTGGGAGCGCTAGTTACTTTTTAGTTTTTTGGATGTTTATTGTTTACACTAATTGAAAGATGCCCTAAATAGGTGTTTTTTTGCTTCGGCTTTTGGCTTATACTACCATATAGTCAAAGTAAAAAGCCCCTATTTAGGAGCTTTTGTGGTTTTTTTGCCAAACTAGAAAAACTGTAAAAGCAGAAGCAAAAGTCCAAACAAACAGGGCCTAGTCGCTGGTTTCATCTCCCTCTAGGTGTCCGGGCTGATCTGAGCTGCAGTGCTCCTCACACCACTGACAGCTAGTGCCGATGTGGATGTGGTACTGCCGCAAATGCACTTTTTTTTCTCAGGACTCCACTATAATTGTGGCATCAGATTTTCTACCATGGTAAATTGAACGTTTTTCTTGGCAAATTATGTTCTCCGAGGATGGCAAGTTTAATTGGCAAGCATGGCAAATCCGTCTCAATTCATTTTTGTCAAAAAATTGCCGCGCTTGCAAACTAAATTTGCTACCGTCGCACGAATATAAATTACCATTGAAAACATCAAATTTGCCATGCCTAAAAATCTGACATCAGATTTTAGTGTTTCCATTTTCCTATGGTGTGTATATTCTTATAGCTTTGCACCAGAATTTGACATGCCTGGTGGGCCGGCCCAGTTGAGTCCGCAGAGAATAATCTGGGAATTTGACATGCCACGTCGATAATCCCTGTTTGGGAACTCCCTCAAGGTTCAAAATAGACCGGGATTAGAGAGTTCGGTGTGCTGATTTCTGGGATTTAAAGTTTGGGGTTTGATTTAGCTTTCGTCTATAAATTCAAGGTTTGTTTTGGACTTTTTCCAGCTGGGGCGGTTAAAAGGTGCCGCCGTCGAGCCTGGAGGTTTCCGCTTTGTGCATTTTTTACTATTTCTCTCCCCAACTAAAAAGTGGGCTCCAAATACATTTGCGGCATAGTCAACCCATTTGGGCCTTTTTCATTGCCATGCAGGGAATCCTCGTTTGGATACGGTTTTGAGGTTAAAAACAATCAGGATTACAAAGGTCACTGTACATATTTAAGGGACTTGAAAGTGAAAGTTTATTTTCTACGAGCTCTACAATTTTAAGGTTTGAAGCATACCTCACTCTTGCTTGTACAGTGTGGACATGGATGCAACCATGCGCAATTACTCACGCTCAGCATTGGCCATCATCTCATGCACTTCCACTTTAGTGCTACTCCCTCCGTTCCTAAATAAAAAAAATTCCAGAGATTTCAACAAGTGACTACATACGAAGCAAAATAAATAAACCTACACTCTAAAATATGTCTATATACATCTGTATGCGATAGTCCATTTGAAATCTCTAAAAAGACAAATATTTAGGAACAAAGGGAGTACATGCCTGCCTGCATGCCCCCTGTAATGCGTCTGCCTCTACCTCCCCGCGTACTGTACATGGAGATGTTTGCACTGCAGATGGTGGCCAGCGCTACAATTATGATGATGTACTACGTAGGAGTATCGAGAATTGTCAGGTCGGCCCATAGCCAGACCAACAGCTTATTAGATTGATCATCTATCACACTAACTGCAGATCAGTTATTTGCTATGTACGTACAAGTGGTCACCGATGGATCGACATGCATGTACGCCGCAACCTCTTCCTCTCATCCCACCAATGCATTGCCTCCCTAGCATCTTACTTCTCATCAACTTAGCTATTACTCCCATGTCTCATTATATTAATATAAGAGTGTTTTTACACTAGTGTAGTATAGAAAATGATCTTATATTATAGGAAAGAGGGAGTACTATTAGCAGTTCTAGTACACGATTTGAGTAGTACAATCGTGTGTGTTATCACGACATATCGCACGCATTGCCTTCCGACGAAGATGAAGGACCTATACGCAAAAGAATAGAGAAAATAAAATATGAAGTGAGCTACTAGACGTGGTATTTAAATTGACAAATCGGCGTGGTACGTAGTTCCAATTAATCTGACAGAGGCACACGTCGTGTAGGGTATATGGTAGGTACTAGCATTGAACCACCCGTACTACGTAGGAGTAGATTGGTCTCACATGACGTGTGTAGTCGTCTCTATACAGTTACACTGAGAGTGAAGGTCCGGATCACATGGTCTGGACATATCAGAGAGTGTGAAGTCACATGACCTTCTTCACGCCCACAGCAACGGCAGCCACCCCTACCTCTGTCCTGGTTTATTGGTCCTCATTGTAATCTGCGTCAAATTTAAGTAAAAAAATGTTCATGCATGTCATAAAAAATTATATCATTGAAAACTATGTTTAAATATGATCCAACGATAGAATTTTTGTTGACATGCACTAACATTTTGTTAGTTAAATCTTTGGTCAAACTTTAACACAAATTACCAAAAGGATTAATAAACCTGGACGAAGGTAGTACTCTTCTCCTTGGGGTTGATTGGTTGAGTTACTGATGAGCCATCTCCCTCCCTCCGTTACTCATTCATCTACCACGACTCTTCTCCTTCTCCCTATCCCTATAAAACACACGTATCCTTTCTTCTTCCTCTACATCACTCCATCTTTTCTCACCTTGCTCTCTCGCTCTCTGGCAAAAACCATCTTGTCGCCACAGCCCGAGAGCCAACCCACAGCTAGGCACTGACCAGGCGTTGCACGAACGGAGGGAGGATACAACCGCCGCCTCCTTCGTGGTTTCCGGTTCCACCTCGGCCGCCGCCGCCGCGCCACATCAACGGCAGCCGAGTGGCACCGGCAACTACGAAGATGACGGCGACGTTATACCCAGGACCTACTGGAGGGTGAGACATGACATATGTATTGTTGCCCTTGGCTAGCTGCAGGTCGGGCCGTGGAACACCGCCATCGCTGTTGGAGCAGTATGTAGAAGCACAACGTGAGCACATCGGACGGGAACGGCATCTCTGGGAGGAAGACGACTAGGGCCAAGAAACGGGAAAGGAGAGATGGGAGGACGAGAGCACGGGGTGGCTGAATTTAAAATTTGGCTCAGTCATTTTTTTTCTCTCACAAGAGGCTAAAGTCTGTGCGCAGCGTGCTGCATGCACCTGCTAGAGTGATACAACTCAGTTTAGCTATACTTCAGTCGGCTGATCCGACTTTAGATCAGTCGATTTTCACATCCTTTGGATCAGGCTCAAGGGGGTGAAGGTTGAAGGAGCACATTAGGCCTTTGATTTCGCATCCAATGGCTCAGAAATCGACTGACCACAAATGAAAAATTCAACTGACTGATTTTTAGCCATTTCGGATACAAATATATGATGTTTCTAAGGGCATCTCCACCGCCAACCCTGAAACCACGCACACACGTAAGTCATCCAAGCGGGCATG
>NC_057810.1:729276873-729304275 GCF_018294505.1 Triticum aestivum
GCAGTCATGTAGAACTCTGACACCCCGGCCACCCAATCCCCTTCCCGGTCTCATTTTCATTCAGTTCATCCCTTCTCCCCCTTACTTTTCATCTGCACCATCCACCTCCGTCGCCGCCGTTGTACGTCTCCAGCCGCCATAGGGTCATTTCCAGACGCCCGCAACCAGCTCCGACGTGCCGGCTCGCCATTACGACGACACTGTCTACTCTAGAGCCGTTTGTACCTAGGTACACCCCGCCACCTGTTGACGCCCTCCATGACGGACACCACGCTCCGCAGGTGTTCGGTCAAATGCCATTTAGATTATTTTCGAATGCTTTGTTGTTTTAGAATACGAAGGACGGCGAGCTATTCGACCATGGAGGATGAGTTGTTGTGCGATGCATGGTTGGCCCTATCCGCGGATTTCGTAGGCAGGAGTGAGGGGGACCTTCTGGCAGCAAGTGCATGAACTGTTTCACGCACGAAAGCACATTGGGCGCTGCGACATGTACATCATTCAAGAACGCAATATGAGGTCGTTATCGTATTGCTGGTACGCTATCCAGACCAGCGTCGCCAAGTTTTGTAACGTGGTTCGTCAGCTAGAGGAAAGGTGGCAGGACGAGATCGTTAGTTTTGATTTCTCATGCTCAACTTGTTAATTGATTTGTTCGCTCAATATTGGTCTACACATTATGTAGCCCACACGTGCTGCCATGATGTACTACAGGATAGAGTGACGGTCATTTACATGCTCACACTGTTGGATGGAACTGAAGGGGAAGTATGCGTGGAAATCATGATCCGTTGATGAAGAACTTGTTGGACATCCGATTAATCTAGTCGAATTTGTTGAATCATAGATGGGCTTTAGTGCCATATGAACAATGATTCCTGGTTAATCTTGAGGCCCATGTATGATATGCCAGGTGGTGCGAAGTTTAGTCCCACCTTGCTAGTTGAGGAGAGTTGAGACCCCTTTATAAGGGCTGCTCTACCACTTGCCATTGGGAGCTTGGAAAGAGGAGTGGTACACGCGCACTCCTCCTCCTCCGTCCACCTCGCCATGCCTCGTCACGATGTGTCGCGACGCGCACATGCTCCACAGGTTGCGGGAACGAGCCGAAGCTTATTTTGTCGCTCAGGAACGAATTAATTAATCAGGGATTAATTAATGAGTCGCTAACAGGTGGGCCACTGTCCGACTCGTTCGTGGGCCGCTGCCCAGGCCCATGACTTAGTGACCTAGTTCGGTTCACTCACTCCCTCTCGTGTAACCTAGTCGTCATCTACTGTTCCTCGCTCTGTGCTGCCTCCGGTGATCCTATCCCGATGACCGCATGCACGGTTGGTCGGGAGAGCAGGTGCCTCCGGAACCCTGTCGTTCGAGATCCTGCCCTGGAGAACGACAATAAGGGTTTTGGGGAGCGTCTCGACGTGACTGCTCCCGATCCGTCCCCAGCTCCGTCCGCCTCTGCTTCCACTTCTTCCCCTGCATCGACACCATGGTCGACGCCGCCGCCGCCAAGAAGAAGGACACGGACGACGCTGAGGCTGCTGCTGCCGCCGTCGTGTTGGCCTGGCCAACCGAAGGGTATGATCTGTTCATCCGTCGTTTACTCGTGCTTATGCTAGCCGTATATGTGCTGCTCATAGATGGTTTGCTTCTATGTTCTACATGAGCTAAGTATACTTAGGTATCGGTATGCGATGCATGCTTATTTGCCATGCTTACTGTTTACTCATGGAATAGTCTAATTGGAAAAGTCTAATATTTCCAACAATCCAAAACCTTATTTTAGGCACTTTTTGATTCAAGGCTTTGCTGCTACAAAAGTTTACCGGGACGCATTTTAAGCGTTGGCAGACAAGGACCACCTTGTGGCTCACAGCGATGAACGTGTTCTGGGTTGGTGGTGTGCTCCCCACATAAACGATTGCTCCTGAGCAGGAGAAGGCGTTTAGGGAGGCAACCACAATCTTTGTTGGGGCGGTTCTGAGTGTGATTGGAGACAAGTTGGTTGATGCATATATTCATATATATGTGGGTTGCCAAAAACTTGTGGGATGCGCTCAAAGTCAAATTCGGCGCAACCGATGCTGGCAGTGAGCTGTATGCGATGGAGCAGTTCCATGATTACAGGATGGTTGATAACCGTCTTTTATTGGACCAGGCTCATGAGATAAAGTGCATTTCTAAGGGGCTGGATCTCCTGAAGTGTGAGTTACTGGACAAGTTTGTCATGAGTTGCATTATTACAAAACTCCCTCCTAGTTGGAGGAACTTTGCTACTTCTCTCAAGCACTTGAGACATGAATTCTCTGTTGAGGATCTCATCGGTCATCTTAGTGTTGAGCAGAACTCGAGAGAAAAGGACTCATACGTGAAGGTGGCAGAGGGTTCTTCTAGAGCCAATGTGGTGTAGAAGAACTTCCACAAGTTCAAGGGAAAGAATTCTGTCTAGCAAAATACTACCTTTAAGAAGGGTAAGAAGAAAGACAAAAAGAGAGATGATTGCTTTACTTGTGGTTCATAGGAACATTGGGAAAACAAGTGCCAAACAAGTACAAGAAGCCAGGACATGACTCCAAGTCTGTCAATGTCACTCTGAGCAACAATGATGCGGCATCTGGGTATGGTAATCTGTTTACCATACTTTTAGTTTGTCAGTCCACCGATTGGTGGGTTGACACTGGGGCCAATATTCATGTGTATGCTAATGTGTCTTTTTTTTCTTCCTACCAGGTTGCACGAGATTGTTCCGTCCTGATGGGGAATGGCTCGCATGCTTCTGTTCATGGTGTTGGCATGGTAGATCTGAAGTTTACTTCGGGAAAGATCGTGCAACTGAAGAACATGCAGCATGTCCCCGCCATCAAGAAGAATCTTGTAAGTGGCTCCCTTCTATGTAAAGAAGGGTTTAAGTTAGTATTTGAGTCTAACAAAGTAGTCGTATCTCGGTATGAAATATTTGTTGGAAAAGGATATGATTGTGGTGGTTTGTTCCGCCTTTCCCTGGAGGATTTCTGTAATAAATTCATGAACAAAATTCATCCTTTCCCTGGAGGATTTCTGTAATAAAGTCATGAACCAAATTCATTCTAATGTGAACAAACCTGAGATTTGGCATTCACGTTTTTGTCACATAAATTTTGGTTGTATGACGCGGCTAGCTAAGATGGATTTAATCCCGAGTTTCACTTTAGCCAAAGGTTCTAAGTTCCATGAGTGTGTGCAAGTTAAGCAACCTTGTAAGCCTCACAAGCTTGCGAAGGAGAGACACCTAGCACCGTTAGAGCTAATACATTCAGATCTCTGCGAGATGAATGGCGTGTTGACTAAAGGTGGAAAGAAATACCTCATGACTCTGATTACTGATTCCACTAGATTCTACTATGTGTATTTTTTAAATACTAAGGATGAGGCTCTACACTACTTTAAAATATATAAGGCTGAAGTTGAGAACCAACTTGAGAAGAAAATAAAACGAGTCATGTCTGATTGTGGTGGAGAGTACTTTTCTAATGATTTTGATTTATTCTGTGCAGAACATGGTATTATTCATGAGAGAATGCCTCCCCACTCACCCCAGTCAAACGGGGTTGCCGAACGGAAAAACCATACTCTAACTAATTTGGTTAACGAGATACATCGGGTTTATCCAAGGCATGGTGGGGGGAGGCTGTATTGACATCATGTCATGTCCTGAATAAAGTTCCCACAAAGGATAATGAGACTAATCCCTATGAGCAATGGGAAAAGAAAAGAACTACACCCTCTTACTTACGCACTTGGAGTTGTTTGGCGAAAGTCAACGCGCCGATAACCAAAAAGCGCAAGTTGGGACCAAAGACTATGGATTTCCTTTTTCTTGGCTATGCCAAGCATAGCGTTGGCTATAGATTTTTAGTGGTGAAATCTGAAGTACACGATGTGAAGGTCGGTAAGATCATGGAGTCTAGGAATGCTACATTCTTTGAGGATATTTTCCCCATGAGAGATATGCAAAGCACTTCTAGACTGGAATCTGATGAGACTCTTGAACCTGCCATTCTGATGGAATATTATGAACATAAAAGTGATGAGAGTTCCACGGAGGATGACGAGGAAGCTCCTGTTAGAAGCAAGAGACAGAGGACTGCAAAGTCTTTTGGTGATGATTTCCTCGTGTACCTCGTGGATGATGATACTCCCAGTTCCATTTCAGAAGCTTATGCATCTCTGGATGCTGGCTACTGGAAGGATGCAGTCTGTAGCAAGATGGATTCCATCTTGGCTAATGGGACATGGGAGATCACTGATCGTCCTTATGGTTGTCAACCATTGGGATGTAAGTGGGTGTTCAAGAAGAAGCTTAGGCCCGATGGTACTGTTGAGGAGTACAAGGCTAGGCTTGTGGCCAAGGGTTATACCCAGAAAGAAGAAGAGGATTTATTTGACACTTATTCACCTGTGGCTAGACTGACAACCATTCGAGTGTTACTCGCTTTGGCTGCCTCTCATGGTCTTCTCGTTCACCAGATGGACATTAAGACGGCTTTCCTTAACGGAGAGCTAGACGAGGAAATTTACACACAATAGCTAGATGGCTTTGTAGTAAATGGTTAGGAAAGAAAGGTGTGCAAGCTAGTGAAGTCCTTGTATGGCCTGAAACAAGCACTTAAGCAATGGCACGAGAAGTTCAACACTACTCTAACATCTGTTGGCTTTGTTGTCAACGAAGCTGACAAATGTGTATACTATCGCCATGGTGGGGACGAAGGAGTTATAATGTGTCTGTATGTCGATGACATACTGATATTTGGGACCCACCTCAAAGTCATTGAGGAGGTCAAGGCTGTTCTATCTCATAACTTTGAGATGAAAGACCTGGGCATGGCTGATGTTATTTTGAACATCAAGCTACTAAGAAATATTGATGGTAGAATTACACGTTTGCAATCCCACTATGTTGAGAAGATTTTGAGCCGTTTTGGATTTTCAGACTGCAAACCTTCTACAACACCTTATGATCCTAGCGTGCGGATTCGAAAGTTCGAAGGCATGGTTGTAGATCAATTGAGATATTCTCAAGTCGTTGGTTCGCTGATGTACCTAGCATGTGCTACTCGTCCTGACATATCATTTTGCTCTGTGCAAACTGAGCCGGTTTGTTTCCAATCCGGAAGATGTGCATTGGCATGCTGTTGAGCGAGTGATGCGTTACTAGCAAGGTACTGCGAACAATGGAATTCACTACTCTGGTTACCCGACGGTGCTTGAGGGGTATATATAGTGATTCGAATTGGATATCTGACGCTGAAGAGATGAAAGCCACAAGTGGACACGTCTTCACACTTGATGGTGATGCTATTTCCTGGAAGTCTTGCAAGCAGTTTTGTACCTCGTCAAGTAGATCGTCTTCCCACACCTCTTCTTCCGAATTGCAAAACAGTAAAACAGAGCTAGCTACAGCTCTCCACAGCGATTTAAGGTTCTTGGCCGTCCGATCTGACTCACCAACGTCCCAGATTTGGTACAGCACCCCGCACGACGTCCTGGCTCTCGCGATCCTGGTTCAATCGACCGTAATCGGGCCGCTGCTCCACAGGCCGAGCTAGGAATTATACCGAGTGGGCGGCATTCCGTCAGCCAGCATCCGTGCCAGAGGAGGGGAGAGTACAAATCCTCAGCCCTCCACGTACTGATTTATTTGTTAAAGTACCGCTGAGCCACATCATCTCCTCCTAACTTCTAACTTGCACAATCCTCAGGCACCTCCCCACTACCTAGCTTCACAATAACGAAAGTGCTTCCGCCTATCTCTGCTACTCTTAATGGATATGATCGGAATTGGTAATTGTTTATTATGTGGCACCTGTTAACAATTTGAGGGTCCCTTGCTTTTTCCTAGGTGTTGCATGTTTGAACTGTTAGTACATAATTTCTATTTATTCGATCAACTATAGCTCTTCAATTTGATCATAGGGAACAAAACAGATATATGCAAAATCAGAATATCTGCAAGAAAGAGCAGCTTCATCCTTATTTTTATTTAGTTTGTTGATAATTAACCTTCACCAATTGGCATTATGGATCTTTGACATCCCTCTCAAATTTACCTCATGGATGTGTGTTTATGTATCTCACACACATCATATTAAATGTTTTTATGTTTAGCATCCTTATCCTACTACTGGTTTTACTATTTGACACACAATCATCTATGCACTTAAATGGAAGGAAATACATATAGACATTTATCATGAACAGACTTGCGCTTTCACATTAAAATTGTTGATATATATTCTGCCAATATTATATGCTTGCTAATGAAAATACTTTGTGGAAACGAAGTGTTTTTTCATACTGTCAGATGAAGATATATGCAAACATCTGAACAAATATGTCAATGTAGCTCATAAATAATGCATATTTTCTGAGATCCAGAAGTCCCCCTTTGCCCCCAAATTTGCAGGTTACAAAAGCTCATTTTTTTTCTTTTATTCTAATGGTCGTCTTCATTAATATTAGACTCTCCCCGACTCCTCCTTTAAGAAAGAAAGTTAGGGTTCGTGCCTCTCGCCGGCGCCGGCGCCAGCGCAGGTCCGCCTCGTCTCCGATAGCCCTAGGACCATGGAGGCGCGGTGGATCTTGGCAAGGGCCGGCGGGAGGGCTCCGTTTTTAGTTTTTCAATCTTGTTAGGGTTTGTGTCCTGCTCAGGAAGGCGAGACGGCGGCGGCTCCCTGAAGATGGAATAAAGGTCTCCCCGCCTAGCCCCCGTTCCAGCGGTGCGTCTAGCAGCGTTGGTGGGCGTGTGGAGGTGGGTCTTCGGCGGATCTATCTTTGGTGGATTTGCTCGGATCTCGTCGTTGTTCATCTACGTTCGTGTGTCTTCGGTTTTGATCTTTCTGATCTACGTTATTCTTCATCAGCGGTGGTTGCCGTTCTGGGGTGCTGGTCCTATGTGGCCTTAGCACGACAACTTCCCGACTGTCTACTACAACAAGTTGTGCCCGACTCCGGTGATGGAGGGGTGATGACGGCGGCGCGCCTTCGGCTCGCTTCCGTGCTTGTAGTTGTCGCTAGCTGGTCTAAGGATCTAGATATAATTTTTATTTCTGGCGTTCGTTGTACTGCCATGATTGAAGATGAATAGATCGGAAGTTTTCCCGCAAAAAAAGGTCGTCTTCATTACATGTATGATAACTTTTTGTTCAATATTGAACGGCCAGTCTAACTAAACCTTGAGTTTACACTTTTACATCCATGTCCTATTGCAGCGAAGGCATGCATTTTTGCATATTTCTCAAAAATAACATTGGTGTTTTTCTACTTAGCAATTGGATGCTTTTTGTCACCAATATATCTATGCTAGAATAGAAACCTATGTTAACATGTGGGTTCTCAATCTAAGAATCTTTCACTATGGATGTGGACTTTAAACCTTATAATTTGAACCGTACAATTCCAATTCTGCTGAGAGGGACCAAGAAGAGAATGTGAGGTCGTCTATGCTTGCATTTCCCCCTTGACCCCATGTATCGACCGGACATCGGGATGAGATCCTTGTTGAGAGGGAACAATTGTAAAGGCCCGGAGTTTTTCTCAAATTATAAAATGGATTGTTATCTTATTTTACCATCATCGTGACATCTTCAACATTGCATTGGAAGCACATTAACTTTGTACTAGATTATCCAGATTTTTTAATTAAACCTTTAGCCCTATTTTCTATCGATGCTTCTCTAGAAAGGTGTCTAAGTCCCCATGTTGCTTTGACCTTCTACTTGAGACTCAACCAATACTTTGCACATGACCGTGTTATACCATTAAAATTTATTTTTCTAAATTTTAAATAAATTTTCTCAAACGAGTCACACGTTTGTGGTCTTCTTGTAGTATATCAAGGCTAAATGACAAATTTTGTCCACATTAGAGTCCTTTTGATACGAGAACGATTGAATATGGAGGCACTAATAGTCGGGGCTCAATAAATAATAAGTTTGCAAAATAAAGTTTCTTTGGGTCAGCCCATCTCTCCTCTCTTCTAAGCAGCCCATCTAGCCCACCTAAACCCTCCAACACCTAACCAAACATCACCCCAACCCCTGCTATATAAGGAAGGTCATCCCTTGCTAAAATGGTGAAACCCTAGCATCTTCCCTCTTTTTCCACAGCCAACCACCCCGCCGCCGCCCCTTGTCCTCCACCGAGCAACCAAGCCGCCGCCACACCACTCCACCTACGTTGCTGCCCCACACAGCTAGCAGCAGCCACCGCTCGCTAGATCTGCATGACCCATGTCTGGTCGAACGAACGCGAGGCCTCCATGCTTCGTCTTCCATATGGCCCCCGAGCCTAGATCTAGAACCGATGGACCTTAACAGCCTCATGTTCCTCTCGGAGCTCCTCCAGTTCCTTCCTCACCACTGAGTCATGGATTCCGTTGAAGACCGCTGCCCCACCTTCGCCATGCACCTTGCCGGTGAGCCACCATGCCCCTCCTCCTCTTCCATCCTTTTCCTTCCATGATTTTACGTCTCTTCGTTTAACTACCATTTCTTCTCGATTTTACGGTGGCCTTCATCGTCCCATAGATCTCTACCCTGGATCTGATGCACCGATGCTTGCCGAGGACCGCCCCCTTCAGATCTGTTGCACCTGCGCATCCCCGCCTCGCCTGCTACGCTCCCTTGCTAGATCTGCGAGCCACCATCGCCAAGCATCATTTCTAGCGGTCGCTGCCTCGCATATTCATCAAGTTCGATGGGATCCCATGCTCACATCCCATCCCTGTCCACCCTGGTGGACCGCCTCGACAAACCGGCTGGCTTCCAACCCGAGGTCAGTAGCCCCATGTCCCAGCTTGCTTGTAGGTGTGAGATAAAGTTCTATTTTGTAATATGTTCCCCAACACAAGGTCCTCCACCTCTTATCCCAGCAGCGCTAGAGAACACACCGTGTCAAGATCCTAAGGCAGAACCACCACCACTGCCTGAATATCGACACGGGGTCTCTCCACAGATTGCGTGAGATAATAGTAAGGATGAATTGATTCCTAATATGAAATGAGATGAAAATTTCAAAATGCTCGATGTGATCTTTGGAGCTGCCGGATCAACAGTGAGTGTTGATCACGCCCAAAAGGAGTGCGAAGAAAAGGTAAAAAATGATTCCCAATAAAACATAACCATTTTATTGTGAATGGATTGCAACCAAATAGAAGCTGATCCCAAAACTCAATAATGCCATCGGGACCCAAAAGGAAGTGTGAATATTAAACATCTAAAAATGTAGAACAAATCGAAAGGATGGTCTTGCTCGGCCCTTCGAGGAGCTGGCTGGCATGAGTAAATGGAGAAGGAACATATAAGGGTTTGAAAGGAGAACCTACCAATGCCCGCGAGGAATAATACATACTACCTTCATTCGGTTTTGTACTCGACGAGGGTCTTGCTGGAGCGAGCAGTGGAGGCCCTGAACTTGGCCGCGATGTCCTGGATGATGTTGTGGTGTGTGATGACGTTGTTGAGTTGACGTAGGTTCTCCTCCATCTCCTCCACCTCAGCGGGCGTTAACCAGAACATGGGCCTCCTGCTGCTCGGCGGTTACTCCATCCTCCGGCACTGTTGTTGTGCCTACCACGCGCGGTAAGATAGAAGATTTGATCGGTGGACCACCAGAGGATGACACTGACTAGAGATGGAGAGGGATGGGAGGGACGTATGTTACCGGTTCAGACTCTCGATTGGCCTCCACGTGATCTATCCACTCTATCGGTCTCACTCCTGTTTTATTCCTTTTGTTCCTGTCACATAGTTCAGCACCAGCGTGGAACACAGTACGATAGTAGGCCCACTTTTTTTGAAACTAATGGTAGGTGGTTGGGTCACTTTAATTAAAGATTTCCAAATTTATGTGTTGGGAATACATATTCATTACCACCATATATACTACTTTAATGGTCATACTAAAGTAGTATATATGCTGGTAATGAGTATGTATTCCTAGCACATAAATTTGGAAATCTTAAATTAAAGCGATCTTGTGCCCTACCATTAATTTCAAAAGGTGGGCCTACGATTCTACCGTGTTACACGCTGGTCCGGAAGCGTATGACAGCAACAAAAGGAATACAACATGAGAGAGACAGATAGAGTGAATATATCACATGGAGAATGATCGAGACTCTGAACTGGTAACGTACGCCCCTCCCATACTCTCCATCTCCAGTCAGTGTCATCCTACAACAACGACGTCATCCATGGCTCGCGACCAAGTTCAGCGCCTTCACCGCCCACTCCGGCAAGACTCCCGTGTCTGTGTGTCGATGTCCTTCCTTCCTTCTGTGCTATGGAGCATCAACACAACGCCTAACAGATCCACAGGTTATACACCTTTCTTCATGGTGTACGAATTAGAGGCAGTTCTGCCAAGTGACATCCGGCATGACTCACCCCGAGTGGTGGCTTACGTTGAGGCTGATAATGAAAAAGCTCGTCAGGATGCACTTGACTTGTTGGATGAAGAGCGAGACTTGGCAATAGCCCACTCGGCGATTTACCAGCAAGACATGCGCCACTATCACAGCCGCCGGGTTAGAAGCAGGGCCTTTCAGGAAGGCGATTTAGTGCTCCGGCTCATCCAGGATCAGTCTGATATGCACAAGCTATTCCCTCCTTGGTAAGTGCCTTTTGTGGTCAGTAAAAACCTAAACAATGGGTCATACTACCTTATCGATGTTCGAGAGCACAAAGACTCACGTAAGTCGGAGGAGGAGACCCGCCGGCCGTGGAACGTAGCTCATCTTCGGCCTTACTATACTTGAGCCACCGGCTCTCAGGATATATATATATATATATATATATATATATATATATATATATATATATATATATATATATATATATATTAGTTTTTCTTTTTTAGCAATGTATATATTATATAAAGCAATAAAGCAGGACCTCTTTTTTCACCCTCAAGGTTTATATGTCTTCTTTAACAAGTGGTGGAAACAACCAACAGAGAGCGGATCATATCTGAATCCGGCTTTCCCTTTGGTCCGGCTTATGATCATATCTGAATCTAGCCATGGTCATTTGGGGGCTTCCTGTTCAAACAGTCGTATTCGAACCAAAGAGAACATAGTTGTCGATACCCACTTGATCGGCATACTGCCAAACCCACTTGGGGGCTTCTTGGTCATATTTGAATCATAGTGAGGGAATCCTGGATTAGGGGGTGTCCGGATAGCCGAACTATCACCGTTGGCCGGACTCCTGGACTATGAAGATACAAGATTGAAGACTTCGTCCCGTGTCCGGATGGGACTTTCCTTGGCGTGGAAGGCAAGCTTGGCGATACGATATGTAGATCTCCTACCATTGTAACCGACTCTGTGTAACCCTAATCCTATCCGGTGTCTATACAAACCGGAGGGTTTTAGTCCGTAGGACGAACAACAATCATACCATAGGCTAGCTTCTAGGGTTTAGCCTCTCTGATCTCGTGGTAGATCTACTCTTGTACTACCCATATCATCAATATTAATCAAGTAGGAGTAGGGTTTTACCTCCATCGAGAGGGCCCGAACCTGGGTAAAAACATCGTGTCCCTTGTCTCCTGTTACCATCCGCCTAGACGCACAGTTCGGGACCCCCTACCCGAGATCCGCCGGTTTTGACACCGACATTGGTGCTTTCATTGAGAGTTCCTCTGTGTCATCACCTTTAGGCCCGATGGCTCCTTCGATCATCAACAACGACGCGGTCCAGGGTGAGACTTTTCTCCCCGGACAGATCTTCATATTCGGCGACTTTGCACTACGGGCCAATTCACTTGGCCATCTGGAGCAGATCGAAAGCTACGCCCCTAGCCATCAGGTCAGATTTGGGAGTTTGAACTACACGGCGGACATCCGCGGAGACTTGATCTTCGACGGATTCGAGCCACAGCCAAGCGCGCCGCACTGTCTCGATGGGTATGATCTAGCTCTGCCGCCGGACAGTACCCTGGAGGCCGCACCAGCGTCCGCTCCGACCGTTAGCTCGGAGCCGACTCCGCCGATCAAGGACGAGTGGCTGGACACCGCCTCTGGGGCTACGACCTCTACGGCGATTGAGCCGAACACCATCTCTGTCCTTTGCGAAGCCCGTGACTCCGAGGTGCCGGACTCCTCTCCGGACTCCAAACCTCCCGCGCCCCTGCCAATCGAATCCGATTGGGCTTCGGTTATGTAGTTCACTGCCGCGGACATCTTTTAGCACTCGCCCCTTGGCGACATCCTGAATTCACTAAAGTCTCTCTCTTTATCAGGAGAGCCCTGGCCGGACTATGGTTAGGAAGGTTGGGATGCGGACGACGAAGAAATTCAACACCCACCCACCACCCACTTCATAGCCACTGTTGAAAGCTTAAACGACGTGCTCAATTTCGACTCTGAAGACATCGACGGTAAGGACGACGATGTAGGAGATAACCACGAACCAGCACCTACAGGGTACTGGACAGCCACCCCATCTCACGATGTATACATGGTGGATACACCTAAAGGAAGTAGCGACGAGGAAAAATGGGACGCTACGAAGGATAAATCCCTCGAAAAGCAGTCAAGACGGAGACGAAAGCGCCGCACAAAATCCCGCCTCGACAAAGACGGCGGCCATACAGACCCAGCCATAGAGCAGGTCGAACCGGTGGACGATGAACATGCTATTGAAAAACCGTCCGAACAGGACAACTTGGATAAACAACCCGTCCCCGGCGATGATAACAGTCGGGACGATCTCACACCGGACAAGTTGTTGGAGCAGAAGAACCTCCACAAAAGGCTCGTCGCCACTACGCGTAGCCTGAAAAAGCAGAAGCGGAAGCTCAAAACAGCGGAAGATGCACTCAGAATCAGATGGAGCAAAGTACTCAACACCGTAGACAAATACGGCGATAGTCGCCAAACAAAGAGCTACCCGAAGCGCAAACTACTGCCTGAATTCGATGAGGAGGCCTTAGAGCCCCCGCAATCAAAGAATAAAGAGGCCGCCCGGTCGGATAGACGACCACATGACAAGCATAGAGCGGCAAGCTGCGCCGCACACAAGCCGGCACGCGATCCGCATAAGGATTCGCATCAAAAGGATGGCCCGGTTAGGTCCATCTACGGGCCAAGAAAGCAAGCTTTTCTAAGCAATGCAACACGCCAAATGTTCGGACATCACGGCACACCCAAGTATACGGGTGCGCACCCCCCCTATGTTTCACTGATGAGGTGCTGGATCACGAATTTCCAGCGAGATTTAAACCCGTAAACATAGAGGCATATGATGGAACAACAGACCCGGGAGTCTGGATCGAGGATTACATCCTCCACATACACATGGCCAGAGGAGATGATCTCCATACCATAAAATACTTACCCCTCAAGCTCAAAGGGCCAGCACGGCAGTGGCTTAAAAGCCTCCCTGAAAATACCATTGGAAGTTGAGAAGAGCTCGAGGATGCTTTTCCGGCAAATTTTCAAGGGACTTATGTCCGCCCTCCGGACGCAAACGATTTAAGTCACATAACTCAACAACCCGGAGAGTCAGCCCGCAAATTCTGGAACAGGTTCATCACCAAAAAGAACCAAATAGTCGACTCTCCGGACGCCGAAGCCTTAGAAGCTTTCAAACACAACGTCCGAGACGAATGGCTCGCCAGACACCTTGGCCAGGAAAAGCCAAGAACAATGACCGCACTTACAAGCCTCATGACCTGCTTTTGCGCGGGAGAGGATAGTTGGCTGGCAAGATGTAGTACCAGCGAGTACATCCGAAGTCAGAGATGGAAACGGGAAACTACGACACAACAAGGACCAGCGTCGGACAAGGGGAAATAGCCCGAAGAGCACGGCAGTCAATGCCGGATTCAAAAGCTCTCGGCAGAATCATAAAAAACTGCCCCTCAAGGATAACAGCCATGAGCTATCCAACTTAAACAAAATTTTGGACAAAATATGCCAAATCCACAGTACTCCGGGAAGCCTGCAAACCATACCCACAGAGATTATTGGGTCTTCAAGAAGTGCGGCAAACTCAATGCCGAACACAAGGGGCTCGACACACCAAGCGAGGATGATGACGAACCCCACAAGCAGAGCACCGGAAAACAAAAGAATTTCCCACAAGAAGTCAAAACAGTAAACTCACTTCAAGTGACAAAAGGGAAAATCAGAGCGGCCCCCATAGAAAGACGCGCCGCACGGCCTATCCCAGCGGAGTCCCGACATTGGTTGTCAAAACCAATCACCTTTGATAATCAGGATAACTCCGGATGTATCCGGAACGCAGGATGGACTGCCCTGATATTAGATCCTATAATCAACGGACTCCAATTCATAGAAGTCCTAATGGACGGCGGTAGTGATCTAAACCTGCTATATCAGGACACAATCCGCAAAATGGGGATAGACCTAACCAAAATTCGCCACAGCAACACCTCCTTCAAGGGGGTAATGCTAGGCCTATATGCCCATCGTACGGGCTCCCTACCGCTAGAAGTTGTGTTCGGCTCATCCGACAACTTCCGCCGCGAAAAGTCTTCCATATCGCCCCATTCAAAAGTCGCTATCAAGCACTATTGGGGCGTGAAGCTTTCGCCCGCTTTAACGCAATACCGCATTATGCATATCTTACACTTAAAATGCCCGGTCCACGCGACATCATCTCATTAAAGGGAAGTATCAAGTGTTACTCAAGCACGGAAGAACGTGAGACTGCCTGGACAGTCACACACTAATCCGGCTCCGCTAAACCAAGCACCTGAACAAGTCATTCGGACCCCGGACACGGCTAGACGAGTCCGGTGTAAACATATAAAGGCCTACTAGCCGCACACCCCCGTACAAGGGGCTGCATGCATGTACAACTAGAGACAATAAGGCTCAATTTTATTCGCTTTTTGAATCGTACTCCGTTTATTTAATATAAAGTACATTTTTCGCACGATCTTTCTTCAACTAAGTTCTTCTCTTTTACAGATGAACACCGTGCTACACCCGTCCAGGATACGGCACAACGGAGACACAGGCGCAGACGTGCAGTAGGGACCCGTTGCAAGGATTCTTTTTAGATTAAGACCCTGCGTAAACCTTTTTTACTGTCTCTTGTTGATACACATCCCCCGGTTTCTTGCTATAACCGAGGAGGAGGCTGGCGTTTTGGCATCGGCCGCGTCAGAATTTTTTGCGCGTACCTGGACACCAGGGGCTTAGGGCATTGTTCTGCCCGTTTTCATAAAGACCGAATACCTTAGGGAGTGTTCGGCGTCTCGAGTTAGGCCTTATATGCATCAGCTCCGAATCATGTCTTTGGTCAAATGTTGGGTTTGCCCGGCTCCTGTGTTTTGCTGCCTAACGTTCCGCTCTATCAGCTAACGCGGCACCAGGAGAACTACTGCGATTGTGCCCCGGTTCGGCCTGGTGAGCACCTCAGTAGAGAAAGCCGAAAACTGACTGTCATGATGTAGCGTGAGACTGGTCAACCACTCGATGACCCACAGGAATGTTTAGAATTCCTCTGCATTAACGAAGGACCGTTTCCCGGTCAGGCACATACGCGCCCCGAATTCGGGAGAGCGCGGTGCCCCTAGGGGCTATATAGTAGCCCCACCATCGAACTCCTATGGCTAAGTGAAAGTGATAAAGCATTATAGTCCGGTTGCCTAGTTTGCTACGCTATCACCCCCTTTACAGGACCAAGACGTTGGATTAAGTGTGAAAATGCGCCTTTTTTGCAAACACCCCCGCATTATGTGCGTGGGGACTGAAGCCGAAGACTGCCATCTTTCAGGTTATATACACATATACATTAACGGCCGCACAGGAGGTATTTTTAATACTTGCACGCACAAGTATAAAAAGCCCTTATATTATATTGAAACATTGTTTCACAAATCATACATGTCATTAGAACATAATATCCTTCGAGCACTGCGTCTCTATTAAACGAGCGCCCTGCAGGACTTCCTCAAAATAGTACTCGGCAGGTACTCGGCTTTTGTCCGAATCCTGGGATGCAACGTCGGTGGCCTTCATCTCCGCCCAGTATGTCTTGACACGGGCAAGAGCCATCCGTGCACCCTCTATGCATGCTGACCGCTTCATTGCATCAATATGCGGCACCGCACCAAGGAACTGCTGCACCAAGCCAAAATAACTCTTCGGCTCGGGCCTGTTCGGCCACAAATGAGCCACTACATCCTTCATGGCCAGTCCGGAAAACCTATTCAGCTCATCCCATTCGGCCAAACGATCGGACAATGGAAGCGGACGCCCTGGACTATGGAACTGCGACCAAAAAAGCTCTTCCATTCCGTCATCCTTTTGGCCTCGGAAGTGTTCGGCCACGTCTGCGGCACTCGCCGCCAAGTCCAGATAAGCATCCTCCGCACCCCACAGCTGGCCCAACTGAGCATACTTAGGATCCATGCATTTCCTCCGCAGCAGAAAAGGCTTTCCAGCCGCAATATCTTCGGCCTGACGTAGCTCCTCTTTCATAGCTCTCATCGTAGAGCGAGCATCCTTGTGCTCAGTAGCGGCCTTTTTCAGGTCCCCTTGTTTCGCTCGACCTTCTTTTTCAATAAGCTCACAACAGTCGGTAGCATTCTTCAACTTTCCGGCCATCTCGGCCATTTCTTTCTTGCTTCGGCAGTGAGCAGCCTTTTCGGCTCTCAGCTCTTCGGCCGCTTTTAAGGCAGCCGCATCACTTTTTCGGGCTTGCTCCTTGGCTCGGGCGAGTTCTGCCCGAAGGTTCTCCATGGCAGCGGCACCATCTGCGTCAAGCATACATGTTGTAAGGCACAGACATTAAGCTACCTTACCGGGTGTCCGCGGAGAAGCTGCATAGCTTGTGACTCGTCAAGCCGCTTATTGACAAGCGCGATGTCAGCATCCGCCACGTCAAGTTGCCACTTTAGTTCGGCAAATTCATCAGTCCGGCTTGCCACCGGATGCTTCGCCACCTACATCGGAAGAGCGCATATTATACCTAGGATTATGATCCTTGGCGCGCTGTCATTTTTGACAACGCACCGAGTCTCAGGGGCTACTATCTATACAGGGCGCATTCTATATGCAAAACTGTCAGAAGGTACATCATTTTGCGTACCTCAAAACCCGTCAGTAAACTTATGATGGCTTCATGCAATCCGCTTTCAGCGGATGAGATCCTTTCAATCACCGTACCCATTAGCGCACGGTGATCTTCTGAGATAAATGCTCGCCCGAGCAGATCTTTCAGCTCCTCCGACCGTACACCAGTCGGTGCCGGACTCGTCCGATGGCCTTTTTCGAAGGCCGGACGCGGAGGGCTTTGAGGGGACATACGACTGCCTTCGGGCCCCGCCGGATTCGGAGAAACCCTCCGCGACGACACCTCAGGGTCGTCCGCCTCGCATGACGGTACGGCAGGCGGAGGCGTTTTGCTCTCCATCATCTCCGGATCAAGATCCTCTGAAGACGAGCTCTGCTGAGAAGGGCTGAGATCCAAACTACAAGGAAAAATTTCGTTTATCTTCAGAAATAAAACAGGGATGTCTCTCATTTTAAGAAAACACCCCTCTTTACTTACGGCTCACTGGAGGGCTGATCTCCTTGGGGAAATAGTGCGGCCGGGGCATCTCCCAGCGCAGGACCCTCTGGCGAGGATTTCTTCCCCCGCTTCGAGGCCTTGGTCTCCGGATCTTCTGGGGCGGTCCTCTTCTCCCCTTGGAGGGAGGGATTCTCGATCCCTCCTTTCGTGATAAACTCCTTCGCGGAGGCAGTAGCTCCCTCGTTCCCCCCTTCGCCTTCTTCAAAAGGCGCAACCTCTAGCATCCTGGTTAACACAGGATCCGGCGTGGTCTCAGGGAGGGGGTCGGACACCGGATCAGTTTTGCTTTCGCTATCCACTCCTGTTCAAGGGACAACTCTTTTAAAGGCAAGTTTGTGATAGATATACGGATAGCATGTCTGGGTACAGGACTACTTACTTGAGTATTCGGGCGATTGCAGCTCAGACCTGCGTCCTCGGTCAAGTTCGGACACATTGCTTGTGATCCGTAGAACAGTTGGTAGATCTCCACGGGCGTTACGCCCATAAAATGTTGGAGAGCTCGTGGTCCCTCCGGATTGAACTCCCACAGGCGGAGGGGGCGACGTTTGCAGGGCAGGATGCGACGAATCATCATGACCTGCGCTACTATGACCAGATTGATCTCTCTCTCTCTCTCTCAGAGGTCTCCAATATGGCCCTGCAACAAGGGCACGTCCTTGGACGGCCCCCAGTCGAGCCCTTTATTGACCCATGACGCCAGCCGCGGTGGAGGACCCGAGCGAAAGGCAGGTGGCGCCGCCCATTTGGTGCCCCTAGGAGCGGTGATATAAAACCACTCCTGTTGCCATAAATTGAGCTCCTCTTGAAAAGAGCCCTCGGGCCATGGAGCATCAGCATTCTTGCTTATAATAGCCCCTCCGCACTCTGCCTGATGCCCCTTGATCATCTTCGGCTCCACTTTGAAGGTCTTGAGCCACAACCCAAAGTGAGGGGTAATGCGGAGGAAGGCTTCACATACGACAATGAACGATGAGATGTGGAGGATGGACTCTGGATCCAAGTCATGAAATTCCAGCCCATAATAAAACATGAGCCCTCTCACGAAGGGGTCCGTCGGGAAGCCTAACCCCCGAAGGAAGTGAGACACGAACACCACACTCTCACCAGGCTTGGGTGTGGGAATAACCTGCCCTTGGGCAGGCAGCCTGTGCGAAATTTCGCCGGTTAGATACCGGGCGTCTCTCAGCTTTAGCACGTCTTCTTCCGTGACGGAGGAAGGCATCCACCAGCCTTGCAGGTCGGAGCCGGACATCCTCGGAGGTCCGAAGCGCCTGAATCTAGAGCTTTGGGTGTTGGAACTCGAGGCAAGGGGCGGATTCGATTGAGATTGAAAGAATGGAGCGGGCCTTGGTCTCGTTATAAAGAGGTTGAATACCAAGAGCCCTCCCCGTGACCGTTCGGAACTCGCCTTCGATAAAGGAGGCGTGCCAATGGGCACGGTTGGGTTACCCACGTCCGTATTGATGAGAATCCCGGAATAAGGGGGACACGATCTCTGCTTTGACAAGACGTGCCAAGGAAACCGCCTCGCTAAACGCGCTGAGGTGGTACAGTAAAAATGAATAAAGACTTGGCCGTGGCGTGATGGCACGCTACGGAATACGTCAGCAGATTGATTTTGTGTAAATATTATTCTCTCTACGGTGTTATGTGGAAATTATTTTGCAGAGCCGGACACTATCCTTGTGTTCAAAATCTTCTATGAAGTATTCAGAGGAGCAATCCGCCTTGCAATGCCGAATACAATATGCGCGCCGGACTCGTCGTCATTGAAGCCTGGTTCAGGGGCTACTGAGGGAGTCCTGTATTAGGGGGTGTCCGGATAGCCGAACTATCACCGTTGGCCGGACTCCTGGACTATGAAGATACAAGATTGAAGACTTCGTCCCGTGTCCGAATGGGACTTTCCTTGGCGTGGAAGGCAAGCTTGGCGATACGATATGTAGATCTCCTACCATTGTAACCGACTCTGTGTAACCCTAACCCTATCCGGTGTCTATATAAACCGGAGAGTTTTAGTCCGTAGGATGAACAACAATCATACCATTGGCTAGCTTCTAGGGTTTAACCTCTCTGATCTCGTGGTAGATCTACTCTTGTACTACCCATATCATCAATATTAATCAAGCAGGAGTAGGGTTTTACCTCCATCGAGAGGGCCCGAACCTAGGTAAAAACATCGTGTCCCTTGTCTCCTGTTACCATCCGCCTAGACGCACAGTTCGGGACCCCCTACCCGAGATCCGCCGGTTTTGACACCGACACATAGCTTAACCTCTTTGGGTTGGAAGTTGATCGTATTCGAATCAGCGTCATTAAACAACTCTCATGGTCACTTGGGGGTTTCCTGTTCAAACATAGGTCGTATTCAAACCAAAGAGAACATAGCTGTCGATACCCACTTGATCGGCATCGCCAAAGCCACTGGGGGCTATATGATCATATTCGAATCTTAGCTTAACCCCTTTGGAACCGTTTACTGATTGTATTCGAATCAGAAGCCTTTGAAAATTAAGTTTATTATTCATTATACTCTGTAACTATTATTAAGGGCCAGGTAAACATTGTATGTGCCGACTTTCAGGAGTTCAATTAACTCTCTGTTTCTGGGTTGCATAAGCCGATGAAGTATATACCAGGTACGATAGCAAGTATGTTATTATGGTTATAATCATAAACCGGTTTTTATATGGTGTTTTTGTTTATACTCCGGGTTATCAATACTTTATGTGACCCCGGATGCGATAAGTCGCCAAGGGCATTCTAGTTTTGTTTTATACATAGGATAAAGCAAGAAGGTTTGGACGTAAGCCGGAAGTATATAACGATGGCGGCTTACGACAATATTAAGCGTCAAAAACATGCACGATGGCATGCCAAGGTTAAGAGGTTTTTTCTACCCTATTACAAGACTCCCCGAGTCTGAATAATGAAGCATTGTTTTTTCAAAACCAAAGCGCCAGGCGAGTTACTCCTTTGGTGGGCTTGAAGGATCTGGGTTATCCTTCTCCACCTCTCCGTCTGATGCTCTGTCCTGGAAGGTTGACGAGGTCCAGTCAATGCCGCTTAAGGCTTCAAATTCAGCTTCATCATCTATTAAACCGGCTGGTTCAACTTCAGGAGCAAAGGTATGCTTACGAGTTGGAGGGATCAGGTTGACGTCATCATAGTGAGGAGTTGGAATCCTCCGGTTCTCGCTATCATAACCCGGCTGATACTTGGTAAGATCAATATCATTTCCAATAATGCTAGCCACAGGACGTACAACTCTCACACAAGCGGTAAAGTCTGATTCATCGAATACAGAGCCGTCTTCCTTCAAGCTAGGGTATCCAAGAGCAACATCTGCTAGGTCTAACTCTGGAAGCAACGCCTTGGCCCGACTTAAGGCAGCTATGGCCCCGGTTCTGGCAGAAGCCCGCCTTAGCTCTTGAATCCTTTGGGGTAGCACGGCAAGCCGCTTCAGCACATCCTGCAGGAGATAGGGAGCATCATTTGATAAAGCCACAACGGCCAAAGCACGTTGTGACCCGGTGTATAGCTGTTCCACCAGAGTGTACACCGCCTTAAGCTTGGTCAGCATATTCTGCTTGAGGTTTGTGCTCCTGGGGCCTGCGTTTATACATATAGGGTGAGCCGGAGATAACAATTGAAATAGTCATCAAGGAACCATTGTGATATTCAAGATTAGATATAGTAACTTACGGAAGATTGCTGAGACCATTTGAGATATCTGGTGCTTTAAGCCGGACAGCTCGGCGGTTGCTTCGGCAAGTGATGCTTCTGCTGTCTCGGCTCGGGTCACTAGTGAGGCCTTTTCATCAGCCCAGATTTTCTTCTCTGCATCGAAATTCTTTTTCAACTTCTCTTGTTCAGAGATGCTGAATGCAAATTTGGAGTTGGCCTTTTGAATTTCGAGTTCTTGGGCTGCCAGGCGGCTCCTCAGGTCAGCAATCTCCGACTCAAATTGACTTGTGGAGGCCTGCGTTGATGCCGGGTTATCATTAAGGTTATGGTAAGTTATCGATAAGTCCCAAGCACTTTACAAGTAAAGATACTTGACACTTGGGGGCTAATGTATGCTAAAGAATTTTTTAATTTATCATGCTGGGTTATGTATGTATATTAAGTCCCAAGCATTTTACAAGTAAAGATACTTGACACTTAGGGGCTAATGTGTATCGCACGTTTAAAGTTATCATGCTATACCTGGGTTAAATATATTCTCTTCTAAACCGGACAAACTAACAGTAAGCAGATTTCTAAGTCTACATCATATTTATTCATAAGCAGTAGACTTGGGGGCTGGTACAGTAAGTAAGATTCAGGAAAATAGTATGAGTCATACCTCAGATTTGTGTTGTATCTGTTTCACCATGTCAATTTCCAGGTCGCGGCTGTTATGCACTTGATTTAGATAGCCCGAGACTATATCACCAATGCTTAAGTGAGTATAATCAGCGATGTCCTGCTTGGCCTTTCGGCGTTCGACAAGTTCTTCCTTGGCAGAACATTTGGCAAGGACAGTAGGCCGCCCCGGTTCAACAAACTGGCTTTTCAAAATTTCAACTTCCGGGTCAGTCGTCTTGACCGAGCTAGGAATTTCCGGGTTATCGGAGCTGTTGAAAGTATCTTCGGTAGGCGGGTCAGAAGATGGCGCTGGAATTTCATATGCCGGTTCAGGTGGCGGTTGATGAGTGGAAGCATCAGGGGCAGCGGTTCCGAGTTCCTGCTCAGTTGCTACCGGGTCTTCGGATGGCTTATTCTTTTTTTCCCTCTTACCGGGCTTCACCTGCACGCTGTGGACAAAACAGAAGGGTGAGTATAAAAATATGAGTAAGGTAAAGCATAATGGTAACAAAGGTATATTACCCAGGGGCAGTCTTGAAGGCCGGCATATTGGATTGCATAGACTGGCCGGAGGAAGGAGAGGTATCCTGATAATTGGAGTCAGATGAATTGAGAGGTTGACGAATTAAACCCGCCAAAGGATAAACAGAACGTAAATCGGAGATGACCTCAGTCCGGCGCTTCCTGCTTACGTCGAGTAAGCCGGAAGAGAGTTTTGCATCCTTGCTGGTCCGGGTTTGCCTCCGGCTTTCAAGCTGTTGTTGCTTCAAAAGAAATTAAGGATCTTGATAAGCTAGAGGATGTGAAAATCTTACTTTCCGGGTCACCCGTCGGATTTTGTGCTTTGGCAAAGGCTCTGAGTCGGAGGAGATTATAGTTACCTCTTCGCCAGGAGCTTGGCTGTTCCCCGTGTCCTCCTGAAAGGAGGAAATATCAATAAAATAATAACAAAGGAGTTAAGAGAATAAGGATTACCTCTTCATCATCCGAAGAAGAGTCATCCAATTTGAACAAGTCGGAGGCGCTGGGTTTCTTTTTCTTTGAAGTTCCCGTTTTGGCGGCTTTCCTTTCAGTCTTCTTAGCTGCTCTGGCTTGTTTAGCAGTCTCATGGTCATATTGGACCTTCCAAAAGTTGTCATCGGCCTGTGAAAAAAGATAAGAAATTATGAGTACAAGTAAGGTGTGACAAGGCTAGGAGTATTTGTTAAAATGGATAACTTACTGCAGGGGCCGGGTTCTTCTTGCAGAAAGGTAATAAGCCGAAGGCGTTACTAGTCACTGTGCCCTCCTTCAACAGCGACTGGGTCGTAGCTTCCACCACATCATCTGATAAGTCGTCAGGACTGTGACGCAGTGGATCATCTTTTTCGCCAGTATAAGTACACATTAAGCCGGGACGATGGCTTAGCGGAAGTACTCGCCAAGCAATCCAAACTCGGACCAGATCAATGTCGTTTAGGCCATTTCCCAAAAGAGCTTTGATCTTTCTAATGGTAGGGTTGAGAGGCAAACGCTCAACAGCAGTTAGCTTGTCCGCTAACGGATGGTTGGACTCAAGGCGCAGAGCGCGGAAGCCGGGCAGAGGGCTCTCGTTAGCCGGGGAAGTATCCTGGCAATAGAACCACATTTGATTCCAATCTTTCGGGTGACTCGGCAGTTCAGCGTAAGGGAAAAGACAATCTCTCCGCCGTTGAATAGAAATACCGCCAAGTTCAAGACTGGGACCGTTGGCACGTTCGTTCTGCCGATTCAAATAGAGAAGTTCTCTGAACAAAAGCAGATTTGGTTCCTCTCCTAGATACACCTCGCAGAAGACTTGGAAATTACAGATGTTTGACACGGAATTTGGTCCAATATCTTGAGGTCTAAGGTCAAAAAAATTCAAAATCTCCCTGAAGAATTTTGAGCCGGGAGGGGCAAATCCCCGGTTCATGTGATCTATAAAAATTACCACCTCCCCTTCTTTGGGTTGAGGCCTTTCTTCAGACGGGTCAGGGGCACGATAGGACATAACCTCTTTCTTAGGTAGATGGCCAGACTTCACAAATTTAGACAGTTTACTCCTCGTGACTGTGGAGGGGACCCAATTGCAGGTCACAGGAGCCTTGGCCGCTTTAGGTGCCATGACAAAGGTTGCGGCCTATGACAAAATAAGAGATTCCGGTTCAAATTTGACCCGGAGGTAAATATTTAAAACTAGTCAAAATGGCGGCTTAAGAAGCGACCTAATGATATATGGATGACTATGTCGTAAATATTAAGCCGCCGCAGGTGTTAATGAGCGGTTAAACATATTCAACAGAGGCAGTTTTTTACTTCCGGGTGAAACAAACAGGTTTCACAAGTTGTTGTTATTATTTTGGATCAAACAGATGTTCTGAAAAGAAAAATTATCTAGAACTACAACTGGTACAGATGAAGTTCAAGGGCTCGAACAGGGCCTCTAAGCAACAGAAAGGGATCTACTTGCAATCAAAGTGGGTGCGAAACAGCTACCGCATTAGGTTTCTACCATCTTTAAGATCAAAAATGATGGTGGTGAGCAAATCTACAAGGGGTTCCTGGTGAACGACGAAGAACACTGAAGAACTTGAAAAACCTAATGCGGATCTGAGGAGCAAGAAGGAGGAAACTTACGGATGCAAGATCGCTGCGGTAGGTCGTCGCATGTTTCTGGTCAAACCAGGTTGATGCAGCGGCCTGAGTTTGTGAAGATGAGGAGATCTGCGACGGCGGCGGCGGAGCTCGAGTGGCAGAGAAGCAGCGAGAGGAAGAAGACGACGGAAGGAAGAGTATGGGAAGACTTAGGTCATGCCTATTTATAGGGAAGGGATCATTAAGACGGCGCGAGAAACGAGGAGATAAGCATTATTATCCAGCGGCCTCGACGCCTCGATTTTGGAACGGTCAGTAAAGGCAAGGATCCGTTGGAGGATACGATGGAATAAAAAATGGATTTAAGTAAAGATGGCGTCATGGCGGGTTAACACGGATCCAAAAGATGACGTCATGGCGGGTTAAAGAAAACCTTCGCACAGACAGAAGGCTGAAGATTTGTTTCTTAAGGTATTTTAAGATTGACATGAACTGGTTCAAATTAATCTGGGGCCTAATGTTGGGGATGTAATTATTTATGTATGCCGCCCAGGAGGGGCCGAGTTACGCAAAGAGACTCACCAGAAAGAAGCCAAGACCAAGCATGAAGATGGCGGTTCAATAGAGGGCCTAAGGCCCACAGGCGACTCAAGGCCTGTTGTAGTAAACCGCCACAATGGTATGACTTGTATCATAAGGTAGATTTAACTAGTCACCGAGCCGGACATTGTTTATAAGCCGGCCGGGACTCTGTAAGCCGCAGGGCGTCGACCCGTGTATATAAGGGGACGACCCGCTGGCCGCTTGAGATAAGAAACAACCCATCGAAAGTCGGGCATAGCGTATCTCGCTCCCTGGTCATCGAAACATCAAGCAATACCAACCCAATTAGACGTAGGCTTTCCTTCACCGCAAGGAGGCGAACTAGTATAAAACCTCTCGTGTCCTTTGTCCCGATTAACCCCTTTAAGCTTCCTAGCTGCGATGGCTCCACGACTAAGTCCTTGCACGAGGATATCTGCAGTGACAATTCCACGACAGATACGATCTGGAATTGAATGGATCCAAGCTCTCACACGAACGACGCCCCCCTTCTTTTTGTTGCTCGTGACATGCATCCTTCCAAGGGCCGTCATGCATGTTCAAAGTCGAAGATATGCGAGGCCACCTTTTGCAATTAATGGCAGTAATTCCGTCGGCTAAAAGGAGTGAAACTACCTAATGTTCCGTCTGTTCACTAGTCAATTCCCTTTTCAAACCCCTCTGATGGTGCGTGAGTGTGGAATGAAGATCGCCAAGTACTCCATCATCACCGCACGTTCGATGGCGCAGTCGGTCTGCGCGATCATGCTTCGGCAACTGCTGAGCTTGTACAAGAAGGGCTCGCTCTCTCATGTCGTTAATGTTTACCATGTCGAGCTCCAGAATAAAGATGGGTTTCCGGTCCGGGCTTCTATCACGCTTTTGATCACCGAAGATGTTTTGGGTGATCGAGAGGGACTACCGCCGCACAAAAGTCTGTGACCATGGCATGGAACTAGATCCAAGCTCACGCAGTCCCCGTCGCCCTTTCTTGCAAGTCACATGCACGCGTGACCAACGTGGCAGATAGGCGACGCCCATGTTTTGCAATTAATGGTAGGATTAGGACTAGCATGCAAGGCCCGAATTTTGTTATGTTTCCATGGCCCCCTCAAATGTCCAAAATCACCAAAAATTGCATGCACATCGCGCACACGAGCATCTTGGACGCCAAAAAGTTTCAGAATTGTTTGTGCTAATTCTTTTTACCGATTTAACTGTTCACCAGGGGGTTGGGGGGAGCATCCGAGTCCAGGCCCCGAATCCATGCGTCCCTAGCAAGCTTGCGTCGAAATTACTTTCTGGGTATTAGACTTGCGTGCCAACGCATGCTATAGTATTGAGTTAAATAAAACCCCAACAATTCGGCTGTAAAACAAATTGTACTCATAGCGTGCATTTGGTAAATGGGTCAAACAAATGTCGCCTTTACATGAGGGTTACTGAAAAAAAGACGCCTGATTTTTTTTACAAAATGAGATTAGACAAGAACAGTCAAGTGTGATTGATATTACAAAAGTTGTCATATTATTTGTTCGTTGGAAAATAGCAAAAACTACAGGGTATTGAACATGTTCAGTAAATATTGTCAAACATTAGTTGTTTATGGACGATTAGTTGTACACATTTATGCTTCATTATGCTTTTACAAAAAGATGTTTTCAAAATAAAATAAAATGCACTCTCTATGGATATCTTGTGTGTAACTTTGAACAAAATATTCATCGAACAAAACATACGTGTGCTAAAAAATTTGTCACGTAGAACTTCTGAAAACATTTCTCAATATGTGGTCACAAAGTAAATGCACTTTCTATGTAGTTGTTTTGTATAAGTTTGAAAGTGAAACTTTTGAAAAAAAAAATTCAAGATTGGTAGACAAAGAAGTTGACATGTATAAAAGTTCTGTACAAGAATTTTTTCTGTAAGTTTGCTCAAGACACAAAAGTCATAATCTTTCATTCTTGTCTGAAAGAGTACTATTATGTGTAAGTTTGACGTCTACAAAACAAAAATGCACGCTCTACGTATGCTGAAATAGCGTTGAAATTCATTCATTCATGATGCTTGGAGTTTTTTTGTTAAGATGAAATGGTGCACTATGAAGTTGATTCAATGGCCAGTACCGTTCAGATCTGCCACCTCCCTATCATAAGATGTGTCCGACTGAACAACACATACTTAGGTTATTTCTTCGCCTTCTTGTAATGTTAGTTTGTATGTAGATTGCATGAATTATCCACTATATGGGAGTATGTTGATAATCATAACTGAAACCCCA
>NC_057810.1:729304774-729309532 GCF_018294505.1 Triticum aestivum
TCCAGAAGACCGGTATCTGGAGAAACAAGACTTTAAATTGAATGGTGAACGTAATTAAGATGGCCCAAGTATGGGTTAATTTGCATGTGGGGGCAAGGTTGACAATTTCGGTAACATGAAAATCCAGGACCTCGCCAAGATATCCAAAATTTCAAATTGTTTTGGATTTCAAGGAAATTTAGCATAACTTAAAGTTGGCTTGAACTAAGTTTTTGTCTTGCCCGTACTTTCAAGGTCACAAATTTTTTCATACCACCTCTATTACTGAAATTTCATTGAACATTTGAACCCTCAGTGGGAGTGACCTGGCCAACGGTAAACATCTCATAAATTGATAGTACGAAATAGAGTTTAGCCCATCCGGTTTTAGGTTTCTAACAAAGGGGAATGGATGTGTAATCTTTAAATTTAATATGCTTCCTAATTTTAGAGCTCTCACAGTCAATTGAGGTGCCTAATTTCTGATTCTACTTATGATTTTGACCGTGTCATCCATGCAGGGTGGGGGCTTTCGTCAGTGCACACGGGAGTTCGATATAAATGACCTGCTCAGAGAGCTCACGCATGATGCGTCGCCATGTCCTCGGTTCTGAGTGGTTGACCTTCTACTTTGCATTGTGCGGTCACATGTGTCCCAATTCATATGGCTATCAGGCGCCACAACAAGCGCACAAAAGTGAACACTGCTCAACCCAGAAACAAACGAACAAACACTGCTGATGGCAAATAATATATGACTCATATTGCGTAAAGTAGTCGGCGCGTCGTGTAGGAGCTACAAAGCTGGGCTGACCCATTTAATGCTTGGAGAATAGGACCATCTTTCCGGTTTTGGGAACCTTCTAGGTTCCTGACCGGTTTAGGTCCTATTTTTTGTTTCCTGTTGTTTCTTTCACCGGTTTTCTTCCGTTTCATTTTTTCCTTTAAAATATTTCCATTCTAGAAAATGTTCATAAATTTTAATATGTTTACAAATACCAAAATAATAATTTTGAAAACTGTTTCTCTTTCCAAATATTTTTCAAAATTTCAAAAATATTTCCATTTCAAAATTTATTCACAACTTCAAAAACTGTTCATGTTTCAAATACAATTTAGGTATTCAAAAATAAATATCATTTTCAAAAAAATCCCGTCATCAATTTATTCTCACATATTAAAAAACACAATCAGGTTTCCGGAAAGGTTCATAAATTTAAAAAATATCCCTTTTTAAATAAAATTCTAACTCCCTCCAATCTATATTAATTATTTATGATTTACTAAAAAGTGGTACAAATGTTCAAAACTTGTACTAAATCAGCGACAATGAATATGAATCAGAGGAATTATTGAATTTTGAAAATACGTACAAATTGGAAAAGAAGATTGCTTTTTGAAGAAAATCAATTATTTAAGAATTTTTTTTAAAAAATGTTCGTTCTTTCGAGAAATATGCACACGTTTAAAAAAATGGAAGTTTAAAAACAGGATTGATACTTTTGTACATGCTTTTCGTTAAGCTAAATTGTTAAAATTTTAAATAATCGAAAGCTATAATAGCCGCTCTGCTACAGCACCACAATGGGCCGACCCAGTCAGGCGTTACCTTGAGAGAGATTGGCTAGTAAGTAATTTGACGCGTAATGCGCCCAATAGGAGCTCTCCAGACTGATATCAAACCCGGTGACCGAAAGGGCCGCGTACAACCGATGCTAATGGGCGGACTTGTTGCTGCCCATAATTTTTTATGTTTTTTCACTTATTATTTTATCTCCAAATGAATTGATATTTGTACTTATATAATCAGCTAATAAGACAGAAAGTGTGAAAGTTGTTTGAAGTGTCGACGTATTTTGGAAATTTTTAGGTGATTACCATTTTCAGAAAAAAAAATCATTTAATATTCTAAAATGTTCATGTTACTTCAAAAAATATTGAACCTTCAAAAATATTTGGTATTTGTTTCAGCTGAATTTTCATGTAATTTTCAAAACAGTTCACACGTTAGAAAATATTCATGTCTTTGTCTAAATATTTATATTAAAAAATAGGAAAAACAGAAGAAAAAATAGATGGAAAAGGATAGATGAAAAAAAGAAAAGGTGAAGCAAAAAGATAAAGAAAAATTAAATTGGATAAAAAATAAGAAAAAAGAAAGAAAATTGTACATCCAATGGCACAAAATGGCCCTAGACCCATGGATGGCAACCGTGGACAATTAACGAGTTATTGCCCACTATATGCGCCAGCAGTCGGGGGAGCCGGCGCGGAGAAAGCATGTGAAATACTTCTTGTAAACTAAGAAACTTTGAGCTATATGTACACTCTCCAATTGTTTTTTGAGCGGTTATGATCCCCAATTAACTATACATATGTATTGGGCTGTGCTGTAAAACAAAAGTTACACCTTTGTCAATTTGATGCGGTGTATGATTAATATTCTCAAGTGGTGGGATTAAACCAGGGGCTGGGAGATGTTGTGGCACTGTAATGGGGTCGCACTTGCAACGGCTCAAAACTCAACTGCTGTCCCCTCCGTTTCTTTTTCTTTGTTGCTTTCGGAGGTCAACTGAAACCCAGCCAATAGCCAGGCTAGGCTTGGGCTACAAATTGATTCAGCAAGTGTAAAGCACCGGCCAGCAGCAAAAGAGAATCTCCTTAGCTCTCCTAGTCCCGGTGAACTAGCCACTAGCTTAGCTAGCGCGAATCATACATTCCATCAAATTATACTGTATGTGTGATGTGTCTCATCTCTCCATTGAAAAACTAAAACTGAATTTGTTCATTTTTTTTTCACCGGAGAAAGTGCATGATTACTTATATTACCAGCATAATCGTCTGGAAATAACTGCGTGGTTTTAGTTCAAATTTGAACACACCACTTATTTCCGAACAGAGGGAGTAGTAGATTTTTTTTGAAAAGAAGGATATCCCTGGTCTCTGCATCACGACGATGCATGCAACCATATCTTATTAATAGTGCAAAAGCGAGCAGCCAAATCATCGGCCCGAAAAAAAAAGAGAAACAGAAACCCTGAGGCCGTATACCTCGCGACAGTAACTCCCCCAGATAGCCACTAACCCTATGACACATGACACAACATAAACGACAAATAGACAACTCCTAGGCTACGCCTTCAAGAAGGAACATCATCGATCGATGTAACATTGGTCTGAGTGGTAACTCGATACAAATTGTACTATTCAATGTTAATGTACCATCTTAAGTAGGTAAGTCCATTGGATACAGATTTGGCCAGATCGAACTGGAGAATATATCTCAAATATTATATTGAATACATATGTACAATTCAAGTATCATGATAACTCTTACCACTGAAGCACACTAATTTTCTTTCTTTCACTATAGGCAAATGCAATTCGTAGCTAACTGAATTGCACTAACAACCATTGCAAGTTTGCAACTACTGTAGCTAGGATCGATGTTGTCCAGTGACAGCTACGGCAAGAAGCTGCTCCCGTCCGTGTCAGCAGAAGCAGAAGTGGCCACGCTGTCGCCGTCACAGGCCGCTCCACAGCTCCGGCACCGGCCCGGGGCTGCGAGCGGTGGCGCCGGCGGCGAGCAGGACGAGGAGGACACTGACGAATCGAGGATGGTGGCGCGGCAGGAGGGGCAGGTGGCGCACGTTCGGAGCCAGGCGTCGACGCAGGCGACGTGGAAGGAGTGGCCGCACCGCGGCAGCACCCGGAGCTCCTCCCCGGCGACCAGGTCCGCCAGGCAGATGGCGCACTGCTCCTCCAGCTGGTGCCCTTCCTTCACTGCCGTGACGGGGAGCGCGTCGATTGCCTTCTTCTTCAGGCCTCGGGGAGGAAGAGGCAAGGTCATGGTGATGCTATTGCCGGCGAACGGTAAAGAGCGGCGGGCGTGGCGGCAGGTGCAGCGCGCGACGAGGGCGAGGCCGGCGAGGCAGACGAGCGCGCAGAGGAGGGCGGCCAGGATGACCACCATGTTGGGGTCGATGGAGATCATGGCCGCCGGCGCCGACGACGAAGATGAGGAGGCAGCGGCGGCGGTGCTAGAGCTAGAGTGGACAAGGCTCGCTGGAGTTGGCATGGTGGTGGACGGTCGGTCAGTGGCGAAGCAGTGAGTGAAGTGCGGCTGTTTGCTTGGCAACAAATGAGTACCACGAGCTGGTCCTGATCTGTCTAGTGTCTAGTGGAGGTTATATAGTCGACGGTCACACACGACACCCCACGTGGTGGGAGGGGAATTTTTGAGGGTCCGTCTAGGACACATCTAGATGTCACATCTAAGTTAAAATCATCATATGTTTATAGCTTTTTGTTTGTTTGTTGTTTTTCTTTTCTCTTATTGTATATCGCCATGGCCTTGTCTTTTCTTTTTTGTGTGACCAGCGTGACCATAGCACGCTCACATGGGCAAGGCCCAGCGTGCCTCACACGCCTGCTCACTCTACGGCCTGTAGCCGATCGTAGTAGTAACGATTTGTGCTTTCTATTCCTTTTGTTTCTTTTATTTTCTATTTTTTTTTTCTTTTTCTTTCAGGTGTAGTTTTCTTTCAGTTCTAATATATGTTAAATAAAATAAAATACACAACCCTTAGTTGCGAGTCCATGTTTTTCATGCAACCGGGGACCTTCGACAGACACACACACACCCCTTTGTTGCGAGTTTGATGGTTGGCTTGCAACCGGGGACCCTCGACAAATATACACACTCCTAGTTGCGAGTCAATGATCGACATGCGACCGGAGACCCTCGACAAAGACACACCCCCATAGTTGCGAGTCGAT
>NC_057810.1:729310618-729311468 GCF_018294505.1 Triticum aestivum
AACACACACACCCTCTAATTGCGAGTCGATGGTCAGCTTGCAACTGGGGACCCTCGACAAACACACATACACACACCCTTAGTTGCGAGTCGATGGTCGACATGCAACTGGGGACTCACGACAAAACACGCACACACCCTGGTGCAAGTCGATGGTCGTCATGCAACTGGGGACCACGACAAACACACAAAAAGCACCCTTAGTTGTGAGTCGATGGTTGACATGAAACTGGGGAGCCTCGACAAAACACAGACTCGCCTAGTTGCGAGTCGATGTTCTGCTTGCAACTGGGGCTAGACTCTTCGTATTCTAAAACGGCCCATATCAAACCAAGGCGATGGCGGCCCAACAAAAAAAACAGTCGCACTCCGTTGCAGGCCTCCCAGCCCGACAACAAGACAATACAACGAGACACAAATCGATCGCGACGCGTGCGATCACTTGAGCGTGAAATATAAAGCACAAACAGATCAGACTAGCATGTAACTAGGGGTCGTCAACAAACACACACACATACACACACCCTAGTTGCGAGTCGATGCCTGACATGCAACTGGGGACCCCTTGACAAAATGACAAACACGCACACATTCTAGCTGCAAGTCGGTTATCGACATGCAATTGGGGACCCTCGACACACACACACACACATCCCCTAGTTGCGAGTTGATGGTCAACTTGCAACTAGGGGGCCACAAATAAAACACACATATAGACACACAACCCCTAGTTGCGAGTTGATGGTCAACTTGCAACTCGGGGCCACGAATAAACACACACGCACACACACACTTAGTTGGGAGTCGATGGTCAACTGGCAACTAGGGGTCGTCAACAAACACACATATCC
>NC_057810.1:729311964-729318030 GCF_018294505.1 Triticum aestivum
GACAAACACGCACGCACTTTAGTTGCAAGTCGGTTATCGACATGCAATTGGGGACCCTCGACACACACACACACCCCCTAGTTGCGAGTTGATTGTCAACTTGCAACTAGGGGCCACAAATAAAACACACATACAGACACACACACATCCTAGTTACGAGTCGGTGGTCGACATGCAACTGGGATCCCTTGACAAAAAGACACACACATGCACGCACCTCTAGTTGCGAGTCGATTATCGACATGCAACTCGGGACCCACGACAAAACACATACACACACACAAATCCCTAGTTGCGAGTCGATGGTTAACTTGCAACTAGGGGTTGTCAACAAACACACACATCCCTCTAGTTGCGAGTTGATGCTTGACATGCAACTGGACCCCTTGACAAAATGACAAACACGCACTCACTCTAGTTGCAAGTCGGTTATCAACATGCAACTGAGGACCCTCGACACACACACACACGTCCCCTATTTGCGAGTTGATGGTCAACTTGCAACTGGGGGGCCATAAATAAAACACACATATAGACACACAACCCCTAGTTGCGAGTTGATGGTCAACTTGCAACTGGGGGCCACGAATAAAGACACACACACAGAGAGACACACACACATACACACACACCTAGTTGCGAGTCGATGGTCAACTTGCAACAAGGGGTCGTCCACAAACACACACATCCCCCCTAGTTGCGAGTCGATGCTTGACATGCAACTGGGGACCCCTTGACAAAATGACAGACACGCACACACTCTAGTTGCAAGTCGGTTATCGACATGCAATTGGGGACCCTACACACACACATCCCCTAGTTGTGAGTTGATGGTCAACTTGCTACTGGAGAGCCAGAAATAAAACACACATACAAACACACACCCCCTAGTTGCAAGTCGATGCTTGACATGCAACTCGGGACCCCTTAACAAAAAGACACACACACCCCTAGTTGCAAGTCATTTATCGACATGCAATTGGAGACCCTCGACACACACAAACACACGCACACACTCTAGTCGCGAGTCGGTTATCAACATGCAATTGGGGACCCTCGACACACATACACACATCCCCTAGTTGCGAGTTGATGGTGAACTTGCAACTGGGGGCCACAAATAAAACACACATACAGACACACACACACTCTAGTTGCGAGCCGATGCTTGACATGCAACAGGGGACCTATTGACTAGACAAAGCTTAGACATTCCTTTTTTGACGATGTTCAAGCTTGTAGCAACCCTATCTGGCATTTTATGTATCCACAAAAAAAATAGAAAAACAAAAAATGAGTGAAAAAGGTATCTATTTTTAAAAAATGTCCCATGTGTTGTACGCAAAAAAAATCCAAAAATCAAAACAAAAAATGGCCCAAAAACGAAAACTAACGACCAGCAACAGACGCGGCAAAAAAAAAAGACAACCCGCAACAAGCGCGGCCCCAAAAAAAAGAAAGCCCACAAAACAGGCGCGGCCCAAAAACAAAAAATGTAAAGCCAGCAACAGACTCGGCCCAAAAAAAAAGCCCACCCCGCAACAGGCGAGCGCTGCCAGCGAGCGATGCCGGATGCGATCGCTGTGCTGCGAGCTAGCGATGCTGGATGCGCTTGTTTGCACCTGCGTTGAAGAAAAAAAAACAGTTAGATGTGACATCCTTAAAAAACATTTAGATGTGAATTAGTCATTCTGAATTTTTGATCTATGTGTGTATATATACATCCCAATATGGAAAAAACATTAGTGATTAAATAAAGAGTCAATAAATTCTGGATATATTTTGAAATAAACTTGACATACCATTGTACTCGTAAAAAAATTCACGGAAAGAAAATATCTCGTTGACTTCTTTTCAAAAAAGAAAAAAAAATCAGTCAAAATAGTGTGAATAGTGACGTATATAATAGCAAATAGTTTTTCTTTTTTTCTGCCATGAAGTCAACGCTGGTTTTCTATTCATGAAAAATTATATACAAGTGCAAACTAAAGTCAACTTTATTGTAAAAACTTCCAAACTGTTTTGACTTTTTTTAATTATCAATTTTTCCTCATCTACCATTCTTAAGAAGTTGCTCCCCACTACTTCCTATTCTCTCATCATGCACACCGTCCACATTAGCATACATGCCACATCAGCGTTCAGACTCGAAAACCCACCAATCCACATGCATAATGTAGCCATGCAGCCATGTCATACATGCCTTAGATTTATTGGCCCCATTGTGCGACTCATCGTGTCACCATTGATTCCCCTTCATGAAAACTAGAAGAACGCCCGTGCGTTGCAACGGGGCCACATTAACTTTAAGAGTTCAATATTAATATTCTCATACATATCAATCCTTCTTCTCCTTTCGTCTGCCACCGAGACAGGGACCTAGACTTTGTGCTGCTCTTATTGATTTCAAACCCAGACGAGATGGGGTGGTGGGAGGGGGGACGAAAAAACCCAGACGAAACAAAGGAGAAGGAGAGCCTCATCAGTAGCATCATGGTGAATTTCAAACCTAGCGTTGTGCTCCGCCCAACGAACATGGACGCCGCCGCCGGCGGCCCGGTGGAGCTCGAACCCGAGAGACTCTGCTGCTTGCTGGGAGGGGTCGGGGAGGGTCGGAGCACATGAGCATTGACGTGAAGACAGAGTAGGCCGGGGAGATTACTGTGCACGCCGCACAACGACTTGGACCTCGGAGGGCCTTAGCTCTGTCAGGAGGAGGTCCCGAGTTCCTGCCGAGGACAGCCTGACGGGGGAGACGCACGGCCGCTCGCGCTGCCCGCAACGCGACCACGCCCTGCCCTAGGGTTCTGCGACGGCGGCAGCGTCGTCCACAGCCACACCCTCTCTGAGTCCTGCCCTGAACTGGGGTTCCGAGATGGCGGCGGTGGCGGAGGTCTCTGAGGTTGGAGAGGGGCAAGATGTAGGACGGCGGAGGCTAGAGCCTGGAGCGATGGCGGCGTTTCGGGATTGCAGGCAGGGGGACGTGCGAGGTGAGTGTTTTTTTCACCGGTTTATGTTGTGTTGCCTGCACGGATATATAGGAGAACAAATAGGTGGATTATAATTCCTTCCATTGTATAAGTGCTGGGAAAGGAAGCGAGGGACAAAAATCAATCGAGGGGCCTTTAAGAGTAGAGATTAGTTAATTGGATTTTTCTTTAAAGTCTGTTATTTGTTTTCTTAAAATTTATTATATGTTTCCTAAATCAAATTGCATTGATGGGATGGATCGATTGATTTGGATAGTCTATTATTTGTTTCCTTCACATCCATTATATGTTTCCTAAAGCTAATTGCATTGATGAGATGGATCGTTTGATTTGGATGGATCGATTGATTTGTTTCCTTAAAATTGGATTTCTTTTAAAGTCTGTTATTTGTTTCCTTAAAATTTATTATATGTTTCCTAAATCAAATTGCATTGATGGGATGGATCGATTGATTTAGATAGTCTATTATTTGTTTCCTTCACATCCATTATATGTTTCCTAAAGCAAATTGCATTGATGAGATGGATCGTTTGATTTGGATGGATCGATTGATTTGTTTCCTTAAAATTGGATTTTTCTTTAAAGTCTGTTATTTGTTTCCTTAAAATTTATTATATGTTTCCTAAATCAAATTGCATTGATGGGAGGGTGACGCATGGAAAGTTATGATCCGTTAAGATTTTTTTCGTTGTGTGAGAGGGTGACGCGAAACTAAACCGGTGGGGTAGGGGAGGGACGAAAAAAACCAGCGAAATGAAACGGGTGGGAGGTGGGAGGAAGTACCAAAGAAGTACCAAAAAAAACCGGGTGAGGTGGGACGAAAAAAAACCTGGAAGCGAGACTACCAACTGCTCCATTAAGAGTAGAGATGATTAAAACCCACCCAATTGTGTCTCCTCCGCTCCCTTCCAGTTCCTTTCTCCACTATGCCTCTTCCCCTTAAGATAGACAATAATGGCCACGGCTTCGTTCTACATCCCCAAGACCGTCCCAATCTGCTCCAGCTACGAGTCTGCCTATTAGCATGCCATCAATCGCCGGCGAGGCTTCCATTCTCCGCGGAGTCCTGGTGGGCACACATACGAGCCATGGCTGTCTCACACAGGCGAATCTGTTGCCCCCAGCCCCGGCAGTCATGATCTCATCCTCCATATTTGGGCGCCTCATTTCAGGTCATCCGTATGTATGTTCATCAGGTGATCTATCCACAAACGCGGATTTGTCTCGAACAGCTAGGGCCCCATGTGGACGCCTGCAGGTAATCTGTGCACAAACGCTCATTCATCTCCAGTATAATGTAATTTTTGTTTTACTTCCACCGTATTATCTTAGATCTATTACTACGTATCTTTCTAATTCTTCGACTATGTGCCTGCAACTAAAACTGAAGACTCTTTTGTTTTACCGCAAACTGAATCTTTGTGCAGGCCCATATTTAGATATTAAAGGTGGTCCAGCTAGCAATCAAATATTTATGATCTCTCGACTGAGTTCATGAAATTAGATATTATATATGTATTCTGGTATTTGACACACAAAAGGAAGTATACCCAGTACGCGGTCAAAGTATTATCTGAACGCTCTCGATGAGCATCCAAAGTGGATGCCAAGTAGATGGCGCGAGTGCAACTCTGACGTAATCCCATGTTGAAGCTGCATATGTGGATTTTCAGGATACTCCGTTCTCAAATATACTGAATTTTCGCAACCTTTTTTTATTTTACAAAGGTAAAAACAATTTTAGTTTATTTATACTGTAAATAATATATGCTGGAAGATGAAGGTGTATGTTGTTCTGACCTTCCCATTATTTTGTGTTGTGGGCTCTGTAGCTCTCTCATGCATGTGGTTTATTGATTCATTATGATGGAAATTGAAAGCATTCTGATTATTCATTCATGTGAATTGTTATTTCTGACCAAGGGGACATATTTACCTTTTTGATCAATATACAGTGTACTCCACTCCGATTTGTGTTGGTTCATGATTGACTTCAGAAGACTGACAACTCTATCTCTTCCCTTTTTATGTAAACAACTCTTCTGTTCTCTTCGGCTACCTTTTGTAGACCAGGCCAGAAGTGACCATCGAAATTACAAACTTGCTCAAGCATTTTCACTGAACAACCACCATTACCTATAGTGAACCCTTCCTTCCAATTTAATTAATCATATTATTTTGTCGCACATTAAGGATTGTTGCTGATTTTTCAGTTTGGTTTCGTATATCACACGATTTACTTTTTATCAGGGAGTAACCAAAGATGATCTTGATTGAAAACATGTACTTTTATCTGGATCATACTCATCTATTCATGTTTAATAAATCCACCCTATATCCGGATCAAAAGGCTTACTAATAGTTCCGCAGCAACGCGTGGGGGTATCATCTAGTATAAGATGTATATACAACCAGGAACCAAAGTGTATATTATTTTTTGAGTAAATTCCATTATTTGCCCCCTATTTTGATACTTTCAACGAGAGTTGCCCTACTTAATAGATTTGTATCCATTAATGATAATTCTGCCATATTTTACCCTGTTAAATCCTTACATGTTTTATCAAGCAGCTCATAGTTGCCTGAGAACACCTGATGAGCATCAACGATGAGGCTCCTATTCAACGGGAAACATCAGACGGGATTCCGCCAAGCTAGCTTAAATTCAAAGGACCCCACGACGCTACTTGTCTGCTATGTCAGCAAGACCCAAAGACGGCGATGCACATCCCATTTTCACACGGCTATGGTTGTGTGTTGTTGACAAGTTGGTTTTGCCGCACAACATGTCGTCGTTGCCTTCGAGGACGTCCTTGATGGTTTGGATAATACGCTCTTCTGCCCATCAAACAAAGGAGGTAGCTAAGAACGTACGGGAGATTAATCACCGGTTAGTGTGGTGGATGCTTTGGAAGGAACGTAACGCTCGTATCTTCAATCAGTGTGCATGTGTTAGGGAAAGATGCAACTTAGTATTATGAAGATGCTAAAGCCAATATATATACATGTACAAGTGGGAGGCCAAAGGCCAGAATGCAAAAAGCCAAAGGTCATCATAAATATAACTCTAACATCC
>NC_057810.1:729318351-729330467 GCF_018294505.1 Triticum aestivum
AACACTGAGTTTGGAGAGGTAAAAACCACGTTGCACTCTAGTCTGGGCCTTCATGAAGAAGTCTGCCAACTATAACTCGGAAGACACATACTGAAGAGCAATAACATGATCCTGAATGCCAGCGCGCACAAAGAAAGCATCAACCCCAATATGCTTGGTAAGCTCATGCTTCACGGGATCCCGCGCAATATTGATAGCACTTGTACTGTCTGACAAGAGGGTAGTAGGTGTAGTAACAGAAACACCAAAATCCTCAAGCAATCATCGTAACCAGGTCACCTATGACGTCAATAGAGCCATATCTCGCAACTCAGCCTCTGCACTCGAACGGGAAACTGCAATTTGTTTCTTTGTCTTCCAAGCAATGAAAGAACCAACAAGAAAAACACAGTAAGCAGATAGTGAACGTAGCCCATGTAGCATCCGAATAGGCCTGGAGCTCTAGCGAGCTGGAACGGGGAAAGAAGAGACAGTGAGAGATCGTGCCATGAAGATATCGTAGAACACGAAGAAGGTGACTGTAGTGAACCGAAGTGGGAGTAGAAACAAACTGACTCAGAACATGGACATGATAGGAGATCTCTGAACGAGTGACAACAAGATAGACAAGACTCCCAACAAGATGACAATAACGCGTCGGATCAGATAACGGCTCACCATCAGAAGCACGAAGGTGAACATTGAGCTCCATAGGAGTCTCAGCGGTGCGCTCATCACTAAGAGCCGCACGAGTGAGAAGTTCCTGGATATACTTTTCTTGGGAAATAAAGAAGCCATCAGAGGTAGAAGAAACCTCAACCCCAAGAAAGTAGCAAAGAGGACCAAGATCCGACATACCAAACTGCTCACTAAGACGTGCCTTGAGAAAGATAATGTACTCAGAGTCATTACCAGTGATAATCATGTCATCAACATATAGCAGAAGAAGAGTCCTACCATGAGGAGAAAGGTGGACAAACCACGCTGGATCATGAACACTGGGCGAAAAACCAGCGGCAGTCACCACAGAGGCGAAGCACTGAAACCGAGAATGGGGGGCTTGCTTAAGGCCATAGAGAGAGCGGCGAAGACGACAAACCATGCCATCAGGAATAGAATACCCAGGTGGTGGCTGATAATAAACCTCCTCATGCAACTCACCATTTAGAAAGGCATTCTTCACATCAAGATGAGACACAGACCAATGGCGAACATAGGTCACAACGAGAAGTGTACGAATAGTGGTCATATGGGCCACAGGAGCAAAAGTCTCATCGTAATCACGACCATGCTCCTGCTGAAAACCACGAGCCACAAGACGAGCTTTATAACGCTCAAGAGAACCATCAGAGCGGGTCTTAATCTTATAGACCCACTTACAAGTGATGGGATGAACACAAGGAGGAAGAGAAACTAGATCCCACCTGTCGGTGCGCTCAAGGGCGGCAATCTCCTCTGCCATCGCAAACTGCCATTCAGGACGAACAACAGCATCTCGATAAGAAGTCGGCTCAAGAATGGTCGAAAGACCATAGCGAGAAGGAGAATATCGGTAAGGGGACGGACAAGGCCGAGAGCGAAGACCGTAAGTCGGCTGAGAGGCGGAAGACACACCAGAAATAGAGGGCACATCAGCAGACTCATCCACAACACGTGAATGACGAGTATAATGGAAAGGAAAGGAGGGAAGATGTGGATCCACTGGAGGTGGAGACGGAGAATGTATCGGTGATGAAGGTGGAGAAGTGGAAGGTATCGATGATGAAGGTGGAGAAGTGGAAGGTTTCGGTGATGAAGGCGGAGAGTCATGCGAGAAGGGGGAAGAAGAACCCGTAGGAGAGGACGGCGTCCGATCTGCAACAGCGGGACGAGGAGTAGGAATAGTGGGCACAGAGGGAGGTGTATTCGGAAATGTAAGAAAAGCAATGTCCTCTGTGGAAAAGGCGGGAGAGGATGGACACGGGTAGAAGGGATGAGACTCATAAAAGGTCACATCCCGGGAAATACGCATCCGACGACCGATAGGATCCCAATACCAATAGCCCTTATGCTCATCACTATATCCAAGAAAGACACACTCAACAGACTGAGCAGTCAGTTTGGTGCGTTCACAAGGGGCAAGAAAAACATAGCAACCGCAACCGAACAAACGAAGCGCTGAATGATACGTCTCCAACGTATCTATAAATTTTGATTGTTCCGTGCTATTATATTACCCCTTTTGGATGTTTACGGGCTTTATTTTACACATTTATATCATTTTTGGGACTAACCTACTAACCGGAGGCCCAGCTCGTATTGCTGTTTTTTTGCCTATTTCAGTATTTCAAAGAAAAGGAATATCAAACGGAGTCCAAACGGAATGAAACCTTCGGGAGCGTGATTTTTGGAACGAACGTGATACAGAGGACTTGGAGTGCCAAGAAGCAGCCGAGGCGGCCACGAGGGTGGAGGGCGCGCCCCCTATCTCGTGGGCCCCTCGGGCGGCCAGCAACCTACTTCTTCCACCTATATATACCCACGTACCCCGAAAACATCTAGGGAGCCAACGAAAAACAATTTCCACCGCCGTAACCTTCTGTATCCGCGAGATCCCATCTTGGAGCCTTCGCCGGTGCTCCGCCGGAGGGGGAATCGACCACGGAGGGCTTCTACATCAACACCAAAGCCCCTCCGATGAGTTGTGAGTAGTTTACCACAGACCTTCGGGTCCATAGTTATTAGCTAGATGACTTCTTCTCTCTTTTTGGATCTCAATACCATGTTCTCCCCCTTTATTGTGGATATCTATTTGATGTAACTCTTTTTGAGATGTGTTTGTCGAGATCCGATGAATTGTGGGTTTATGATCAAGTTTATCTATGAGAAATATTTGAATCTCCTCTGAATTCTTTTATGTATGATTGAGTTATCTTTGCAACTCTCTTCGAATTATCAGTTTGGTTTGGCCTACTAGATTGATCTTTCTTGCAATGGGAGAAGTGCTTAGCTTTGGGTTCAATCTTGCGGTGACCTTACCCAGTGATAAAAGGGGTAGCAAGGCACGTATTGTATTGTTGCCATCGAGGATAAAAAGATGGGGTTTATATCATATTGCATGAGTTTATCCCTCTACATCATGTCATCTTTCTTAATGTGTTACTCTGTTCTTATGAACTTAATACTCTAGATGGATGCTGGATAGCGGTTGATGTGTGGAGTAATAGTAGTAGATGCAGGCAGGAGTCGGTCTACTTGTCACGGACGTAATGCTTATATACATGATCATTCCTAGATAATCTCATAATTATTCGCTTTTCTATCAATTGCTCGACAGTAATTTGTTCACCCACCATAATACTTATGCTATCTTGAGAGAAGCCACTAGTGAAACCTATGGCCCCCGGGTCTATCTTTTATCGTATAAACTTTCAATCTACTTTTATTTGCATCTTTACTTTTTCAATCTATATTATAAAATACCAAAAATATATTTATCTTATCATACTATCTCTATCAGATCTCACTTTCGCAAGTGGCCGTGAAAGGACTGACAACCCTTTTATTGTGTTGGTTGCGAGTTCTTTGTTTGTTTGTGTAGGTGCGTGGGACTTTTGAGGAGCCTCTTACTAGATTGATACCTTGGTTCTCAAAAACTGAGGAAAATACTTACGCTACTATTGTTGCATCACCCTTTCCTCTTCAAGGAAAACCAACGCAAGCTCAAGACGTAGCAAGAAGGATTTCTGGCGTCAGGTCTTTGCTCAAGTCAAGACATACCATGTAGCCATCACAAACTCATCTCCCTCGCATTTACATTATTTTCCATTTGCCTCTCGTTTTCCTCTCCCCCACTTCACCCTTGCCGTTTTATTCGCCCTGTCTTTTCCAACCTTCTCCTCTCTTTTTCGCTTGCCTTTCTCTGTTTGCTCGTGTGTTAGATCGTTTACTTTGTCATTATGGCTAGTTCCTTATCCGCTCCTATGTCTCCCGAGTTTGAAGTTCTTCACTTCAAACAAACGCAAGGAGAAAACTTAAAAGATGCTTGGTATAGGATGATGGAATCTTATCGCAATTGCACCCTAGAGGTGAATTTTAGAATTCTTCTTCGCAATTTTTATGTTGGGCTAAATATATCGCATAGACAACTCTTGGGTTGCATTGCCAAAGGAAATTTTATTGAAATTGATCCTAGTATTGCGCATGAAATTATAGAGGGAATAGTGGGAACACTACCTCAAAAAGGAGGATCACATCCTGCCCAAGAAGAAACACAAGTATTTGGAAAGATTTGCGAAGTAACAATTTTTTTACAAAAGTCTCTTGAACCTCTTAAAAGTGTTAGCGGAAATCTTCCCCGCATGAATATGTTGATTACTCTTTGCAATAAGCGGTTGGATTCATTGGATCTAGAAATTTATGAGTATGAAGGGAAACGTAAAGAACCTCCCGGGTTCGAGCATGACTCCGCTAAAAAACTGAAAATCAAAGATGGCACTACTTAGATCTATCTTTGCTTTTATGCCTAGCTAGGGCATTAAACGATAGCGCTAGTTGGGAGGCAAGCCAATTTTATTTGTGTTTTGTTTTTTTTCTGTTTAGTAATAACTTTTGCTTCTACCTTCTGTTTAGATGTGTTTTTATGTTTTAATTAGTGTTTGTGCCAAGTACAACCTATAGGATAACCTACGGTGATAGTTAATTTGATTCTGCTGAAAAACAGAAACTTTGCACGCACGAAATTAGTTTTATTAAATCACAGAAACGTGTTTTTGCGTTGATTCATTTTGCTGTAGATCAATAGACGAATTGTCCAGGACTTCCTATTTTGGTAGGATTTTTAGAGTTCCTGAAGTTTGCGTTAGTTACAGATTGCTACAGACTGTTCTGTTTTTGACAGATTCTGTTTTTCGTGTGTTGTTTGCTTATTTTGATGCATCTATGGCTAGTATTAAGTGGTATGAACCATAGAGAACTTGAAATACAGTAGGTTTAACACCAATATAAATAAAGAATGAGTTCATTACAGTACCTTATGTGGTGGTTTTGCTTTCTTTCACTAACGGAGCTTATGAGATTTCCTGTTGAGTTTTGTTTTGTGAAGTTTTCAAGTTTTGGGTAAAGATTTGATGGACTATGGAATAAGGAATGGCAAAAGCCTAAGCTTGGGGATGCCCATGGCACCCCAAGATATTCAAGAGTAGCCAAAAGCCTAATCTTGGGGATGCCCTCAGAAGGCATCCCCTCTTTCGTCTTCGTTCATTGGTAACTTTACTTGGAGCTATATTTTTATTCGCCACATGATATGTGTTTTGCTTGGAGCGTCGTGTATGATATTAGTATTTGCTTTTAATTTACCACAATCATCCTTGCTGTAAAAACCTTTTGGGAGAAGCCCACTTGATTGAAATTTATTAGAATACTCTATGTGCTTCACTTATATCTTTTGAGCTAGATAGTTTTCGCTCTAGTGCTTCACTTATATCTTTTAGAGCACGGCGGTGACTTAATTTTCTAGAAATTGCTAGTCTCTCATGCTTCAATTATATTATTTTGAGAGTCTCTTAGAACAGCATGGTATTTCCTATGGTTATAAAATTGGTCCTAGAATGGTAGGCATCCAAGTTGGGTATAATAAAAACTATCATAGGAAGTGAATTGGATGCTATGATAAATTTGATACTTGATAATTGTTTTGAGATATGGAGGTAGTGATATTAAAGTCATGCTAGTTGGGTGATTATGAATTTAAAGAATGCTTGTGTTGAAGTTAGCAAGTCTCGTAGCATGCACGTATGGTTAAAGTTGTGTAACAAATTTGAAACATGAGGTGTCCTTGAATTGTGCATCCTTATGAGTGGCGGTTGGGGACGGGCGATGGTCTTTTCCTACCAATCTATCCCTCTAGGAGCATGCGCGTAGTGCTTGGTTTTTGATGACTTCTAAATTTTTGCAATAAGTATATGAGTTCTTTTGACTAATGTTGAGTCCATGGATTATACGCACTTTTACCTTTCCATCATTGCTAGCCTCTTCGGTATCGTGCATTGCCCTTTCTCACCTTGAGAGCTGGTGCAAACTTCGCCGGTGCATCCAAACCCCGTGATATGATACGCTCTATCACACATAAACCTCCTTATATCTTCCTCAAAACAGCCACCATACCTACCTATTATGGCATTTCCATAGCCATTCCGAGATATATTGCCATGCAACTTTCCACCGTTCCGTTTATCATCATGACACGCATTACTTTTGTCATATTGCCATTGCATGATCATGTAGTTGACATCGTATTTGTGGCAAAGCCACCATGCATAATTTTTCATACATGTCACTCTTGATTCATTGCACCATCCCGGTACACCGCCGGAGGCATTCATATAGAGTCATATCTTGTTCTAGTTTTGAGTTGTAATTCATGAGTTGTAAATCAATAAAAGTGTGATGATCATCATTATTAGAGCATTGTCCCCAAAAAGAGAAAGAAAAAGAAAGGCCAAAAAAAGAAAAAAAAAGAAAGGCCAAAGAAAAAAGAAAAAAGAAGAAAGGCCAAAAGAAAAAATGAAAGGCCCAAAAAAAAGAAAAAGAAAAAATAAATAAATAAAAAGGGGCGATGTTACTATCTCTTTTTCCACACTTGTGCTTCAAAGTAGCAACATGTTCTTCATATAGAGAGTATCATATGTTGTCACTTTCATATATTACTTGGAATTTTTCATTATAGAACTTGGCTTGTATATTCCTACGATGGGCTTCCTCAAAATGCCCTAGGTCTTCGTGAGCAAGCAAGCTGGATGCACACCCACTTAGTTTCTTTCGTTGAGCTTTCATTCATTTATAGCTCTAGTGCATCCGTTGCATGGCAATCCCTACTCCTCATGTTGACATCAATTGATGGGCATCTCCATAGCCCGTTGATTATCCTCGTCAATGTGAGACTTTCTCCTTTTTTGTATTCTCCACACAATCCCCATCATCATATTCTATTCCACCCATAGTGCTATATCAATGGCTCACGCTCATGTATTGCGTGAAAGTTGAAAAAGTTTGAGATTATTTAAGTACGAAACAATTGATTGGCTTGTCATTGGGGATGTAGAATTTGGGAGCATTTTTGTGTGATGAAAATGAAGCATAGACTAACTATATGATTTTGTAGGGATGAACTTTCTTTAGCCATGCTATTTTGAGAAGACATGATTGCTTTGAATAGTATGCTTGAAGTATTACTATTTCTTATGTCAATATGAACATTTATTTTGAATCATTTGGATCTGAACATTCATACCACAATAAAGAAAATTACATTGAGAATTATGCTAGGTAGCATTCCACATCAAAAATTCTGCTTTTATCATTTACCTACTCGAGGACGAGCAGGAATTAAGCTTGGGGATGCTTGATACATCTCCAACGTATCTATAATTTTTTATTGTTCCATGCTATTAAATTACCCCTTTTGGATGTTTATGTGCTTTATTTTACACATTTATATCATTTTTGGGACTAACCTACTAACCGGAGGCCCAGCCCGTATTGCTGTTTTTTTTGCCTATTTCAGTATTTCGAAGAAAAGGAATATCAAACGGAGTCCAAACGGAATGAAACCTTCGGGAGCGTGATTTTTGGAACGAACGTGATCCAGAGGACTTGGAGTGCAAGCCAAGAAGCAGCCGAGGCGGCCACGATGGTGGAGGGCGTGCCCACCCCTACAGGGCGCGCCACCCTATCTCGTGGGCCCCTCGGGCGGCCACCGACCTATTTCTTCCTCGTATATATACCCACGTACCCTGAAAACATCCAGGGAGCCAACGAAAAACAATTTCCACCGCCGTAACCTTCTGTATCTGCGAGATCCCATCTAGGAGCCTTCGTCGGTGCTTCGCCGGAGGGGGAATCGACCATGGAGGGCTTCTACATCAACACCATAGCCCCTCCGATGAGTTGTGAGTAGTTTACCACATACCTTCGGGTCCATAGTTATTAGCTAGATGGCTTCTTCTCTCTTTTTGGATCTCAATACCATGTTCTCCCCCTCTCTTGTGGAGATCTATTTGATGTAACTCTTTTTGCGGTGTGTTTCTCGAGATCCGATGAATTGTGGGTTTATGATAAAGTTTATCTATGAGAAATATTTGAATCTCCTCTGAATTCTTTTATGTATGATTGAGTTATCTTTGCAAGTCTCTTCGAATTATCAGTTTGGTTTGGCCTACTAGATTGATCTTTCTTGCAATGGGAGAAGTGCTTAGCTTTGGGTTCAATCTTGCGGTGACCTTACCCAGTGACAAAAGGGGTAGCAAGGCACGTATTGTATTGTTGCCATCGAGGATAAAAAGATGGGGTTTATATCATATTGCATGAGTTTATCCCTCTACATCATGTCATCTTTCTTAATGCGTTACTCTATTCTTATGAACTTAATACTCTAGATGCATGCTGGATAGCGGTCGATGTGCGGAGTAATAGTAGTAGATGCAGAATCGTTTCGATCTACTTGTCATGGACGTGATGCCTATATTCATGATCATGCCTAGATAATCTCATAATTATTCGCTTTTCTATCAATTGCTCGACAGTAATTTTTTCACCCACTGTAATACTTATGCTATCTTGAGAGAAGCCACTAGTGAAACCTATGGCCCCCGGGTTCTATCTTTTATCATATAAGCTTTCAATCTACTTTTATTTGCATCTTTACTTTTCCAATCTATATTATAAAATATCAAAAATATATTTATCTTATCATACTATCTCTATCAGATCTCACTTTCGCAAGTGGCCGTGAAGGGATTGACAACCCCTTTATTGCGTTGATTGCGAGTTCTTTGTTTGTTTGTGTAGGTGCATGGGACTTTTGAGGAGCCTCCTACTGGATTGATACCTTGGTTCTCAAAAACTGAGGGAAATACTTACGCTACTATTGCTGCATCACCCTTTCCTCTTCAAGAAAAACCAACGCAAGCTCAAGACGTAGCACTGAATAATCAGGAGAACAACCGGAAAGACGCTCGAGAGGAATACCACCTTGTAGAGCAGCAGATAGCTGAATATTAATGAGATAGGTGGAAGTGGTAATAGCCTCAGCCCAGAAGTGAGGTGGAAGAGAGGCGGCGATCATCATTGCATGCGCCATCTCTAGAAGGTGACGATGCTTGCCCTCAGCAACACCATTCTGAGCATGAGCACCAACGCAAGAGAACTGAGTAAGAGTACCCTGCTCAGCAAGGAAATCTCGCAGCGCATGGGAGATACTCACTAGCTGAATCTACGGGAAAAACACGAATAGGAGTGAAAACTGTGTATGAACCATGGCAGCAAAGTTTTTGTATATAGATAAGACCTCACTACGAGATGACATGAAATAGATCCAATTGTACCGAGAAAAATCGTCTGTAAAGATAATATAGTAGCGGTGACCCCCTTTCGAAGCGAGGGGGACCGGATCCCAAACATCAGTGTGAATGAGATCAAAAGTGCGCTCAGACACCGACTCGCTGTGAGGATAGGGTAGCTGAATCTGCTTACCAAGCCTACAACCTAGACAATCCAACAAAGCGTTACCGGAGACAGATCCCATAACACCACAATGAACCAAGGACGAGAGACGCGAACCACATAAATGTCCAAGACGATGATGCCACTGCTGAAAAGAGCTGGTAGATGCAGCAGCAGGGGATGCGAGACTAGCGCCGGTGGCATCGGAGGGAAGACGAAGCCAATCAAGCTCCTAGATACCATCAGGGCGTCAAGGGACAACACCAAGTAGGGCGCCTGTGCAACGATCCTGAACAAAACAAGTGGGGGAGACAACATAAAGTGACCTCAATTGGGTGGTACTTCTCGAGTACTCGATCTTGAGCTCCGGGGTGAAATCTCTGGCGTGACCTAGTTGGTTAGACCCCGCAATGGTGGCGTTCTTTGCGTCGTTAGCCTGATGACGGCATGGCTCGGAGTTTTCTTAGATCTGATCTCCAGGGTGAAAACCCATGATCCGCGCGATTGGATCTAGCGACTGCGGCACTTGTGTGTCGTTTCCTTCTTGGAGGCGTCGCTTTTAGAGAACCATTCGCGCACTCCTGGTGATAAGAGATGATTGGCACCAATGGTCAACGTTGTATATCGTCAATCATTGTTTTCATTGCTTCGTTTTTTTCTTTCTCCGCCTACGCATAGCTTTTATCTTTGTATAACTCACTAGTAGAAAAAGGGCCTAATCTGAAGCACATTAGTCCCAGTTTGTAACAAAACCGGCACTAATGTGATCATTAGTGCCGGTCCAAAAGGCTAGGGGGCGGAGATCATTAGTACCGGTTCGTGGCGACCCTTCAGTACCGGTTCGAGCCACGAACCGGTACTAAACTTGTTGTTGCAGGCTGTGGTCAGGCTGGGGGCCCACCGGCACTTTTTGTACCGATTCATGCCACAAACCGGTACTAGAGGTTCCTAGGTGACAGCGGTTTTTTAGTCCCACCTTGCTCTACTAACAGAGTTTTTACCACCTTAAATATGTTACTTCTCAAACTATCACAACCACTTGGTCTTAATTGAACTCTATGTGTAGAATTTGTGGCCGCAATATGAGTCTTCTCCAGTTCCTACCGGAGAGGACTCATATTGACAATTCAGATTGTACACAAAAAGATCATTAATGATGAATGTATTTTTGATATATTTCTTTGTAACTCATCTATTACAAAGGCTATTCAATATTTTAATAAGTTAGTATAACTCTGGACTTTTTTTGCGTTCAGATGCACAATTCAAATCCACGTTATCAACTTTCAACCCTTTCAGACATAATTTGCTATTTTCGATGCATTTACTGATTTGTTTTCAGAGCTAAATCACTGTGAGAGTGAAAAGCAGTACAAAATGAACTCTGAAAAGGTTGAAACTTGGCAAGGTATCATCATTTCATCCTCATAGCATGTGCAAAAAAGTAGAGAGGGTTACGGCAAAAACTGAATGCACTTCATGTACAAACTGGACAATCTCTTAGGAAGTATTAGGGTTTCGAACGAAAACTCATCTGTTACACCGGCTATTCAATATTTTAATAATTTAGTACAACTCCGGACTTTTTTTGCTTTCAGATGCACAATTCAAATCCACATCATCAACTTTCAATCCTTTCTGACATAATTTGCTATTTTCGATGCATTTACTGATTTGTTTTCAGAGCTAAATCATCGTGAAAGTGAAAAGCACTACAAAATGAACTCTGAAAAGGTTGAAACTTGGCAAGGTATCATCATTTCACCCGCATAGCATGTGCCAAAAAGTAGGGAGTGTTACGACAAAAACTGGATGCACTTTGTGTACAAACTGGACAATCTCTCAGGAAGTATCAGGGTTTCGAACGAAAACTCATCTGTTACACCGGCTATTCAATATTTTAAGAACTTAGTACAACTCCGGACTTTTTTTTGCGTTTAGATGCACACTTCAAATGCACGTCATCAACTTTCAACCCTTTCTGACAAAATTTGCTATTTTCGATGCATTTACTGATTTGTTTTCAGAGCTAAATCACCGTGAGAGTGAAAAGCAGTACAAAATGAACTCTGAAAAGGTTGAAACATGGCAAGGTATCATCATTTCATCCGCATAGCATGTGCAAAAAAGTAGAGAGGGTTACGGCAAAAACTGGATGCATTTCGTGTACAAACTGGACAATCTCTTAGGAAGTATCAGAGTTTCGGACGAAAACTCATCTGTTACACCGGCTATTCAATATTTTAATAACTTAGTACAACTCCGGACTTTCTTTTGCATTCAGATGCACAACTCAAATCCATGTCATCAACTTTCAACCCTTTCTGACATAATTTGCTATTTTCGATGCATTTACTGATTTGTTTTCAGAGCTAAATCACCGCGAGAGTGAAAAGCAGTACAAAATGAACTTTAAAAAGGTTGAAACTTGGCAAGGTATCATCATTTCACCCGCATAGCATGTGCAAAAAAGTAGAGAGGGTTACGGCAAAAACTAGATGCACTTCATGTACAAACTGGACAATCTCTTAGGAAGTGTCAGGGTTTCGCACGAAAACTCATCTGTTACACCGGCTACTCAATATTTTACTAACTTAGTACAACTCCGGACTTTTTTTGCATTCAGATGCACAATTCAAATCCACGTCATCAACTTT
>NC_057810.1:729333402-729337088 GCF_018294505.1 Triticum aestivum
GTTTGGACTCCATTTGATATTCCTTTTCTTCGACATACTGAAACAGGCAATAAAACAGCAATATGGGCTGGGCCACCGATTAGTAGGTTAGTCCCAAAAGTAATATAAAAGTGTCTAATACAGCCCGTAATCATTCAAAACAAATAAGAAAATAGCATGAATGCTTCATAAATTATAGATACGTCGGAGACGTATCAGCATCCCCAAGCTTAATTCCTGCTCGTCCTCGAGTAGGTAAATGATAAAAGAAAGAATTTATGAAGTGTGAATGCTAGCAGGGGCACAAGTTTGATCAATGATAATTTCAATCACCTTTTCTAGCATGATTATATGTCATAATAGTAGTTCATCTCGTAAAACTTCTCACGAACAAGTAACAAGCAATTCACATGTTAAAGCATAGACCATAAACTTTCTTGAAAACTAGCAAACTTCATTCTTAGTAATCAAACAATTGCAATTCATCTTATTTTTAGGAAGGGTCTATGTCAGAGCTTTGATTTAGCAAACTCCACATACTCAACTATCATATAGTCTTCTACAATTGCTAACACTCACGTAATACTTATGGTTATGGAGTTTTAATCGGACACTAAGAAAGATAGGGGCTTATAGTGTTGCCTCCCAACGTATTCACCTTTGGGTGATGTCAACAATAATAGTTCATGCTAACTCCACATACTCAACTATCATATAGTCTTCTACAATTATGAAAAAGGGAAAGGTGAAGATCACCTTGATCTTGCATAAAGTAAAAAGACATAAAGTAAAAGATAGGCCCTTCGCAGAGGGAAGCAGAGGTTGTCATGTGCTTTTATGGTTGGATGCACAAAATCTTAATGCAAAAGAATGTCACAACGACTGCGAAGACCAACGCGGCCTGTGCGACAGAAATTTCCTAGTTGATGATAGGCGCTTCAGCATCAAGTTGGATGACACCTTCGAAGTGGATACAGTAAGTCACAACGACAAATCTTTTGTCATAATTAAGCATGACCTATATATGCTTCATTTGCTTCAACTTATTATTTTAAATTTTTACTGTTCTACTACCGTATCCCCTGCCATGCAAGAATTTTTGTCTTGGATAAGATAGGTTTCAGTCGTAACAAAACTATGGAGGTAAAGAGAGTTTACTTGAAGACCGAGCATGGTTATACCTTCAACGTCAAATTATATAATCAAGAAACCTACACCCATTTTGAATGCAAAACTTGGCAAGCACTATGTAAGGCTTATGCATTTGAGCCTGATATGTTTATCACCTTTGATATTCGTCTCGAAGATGATATTGAAGGTAATAGAGACATTTGGGTCGATGTGCAGACGCCTCCAGTTCTACCATTATGTGAGTTTCTCATGCCATATTTATGTTCGATATTGTTTTTTCAAAAATAGTTGACAACTAATTTCTATTGACAGCTTATTTCCATTCAAGCAAACATGTCCAGCGCTTGGTAGACAGGACCATCCACTGGTTCGGGGCTGAACTAAACTACGAGGAGATAAGTCAATATGTTTCATGGCTTGAGGATCTTGATGCTGTCAAGAGAAATTATTTTCCTAGACTTGCAAATCTTAGTACTCAAAACGTGCGACCAATAGTGTTCGTATTGAACTACGGTCACATGTATTTAGGAAAGATGGTAAGATTTTTACTATTTATCCTCAGTGCATCTTTTGCATACATTATTTTTTTAAGCTAAACTTCATGTTGCTAAGTATGATACTATACGATGTTCTCTTCAACAGGGACTCCCGATGATAGTTGTGCCTCAGTGGATCTCTACTAAAGGTCGCATGTCAATTGTTAGCTTACGGCCAAGACATCCTACATTACACACGAGTGCATTCAGGATTTCTAGAACCGAGGAATGCTTAGTAGTGAAAGACTGGACCAAAATTGTGAATGATCGCAGAGAAGTACTAGGAGTCAACAAGCAGAAGCGCAACCCACGATTAGGAGACAGGTTCGTCTGCATGCTCCAATATGATGATCATGAGAGCTACACATGTTCTATGCCATTTTACCTGAGAGAGAGCAGCAGGAGTGATTAGCATGCTCTTAGTACTTTCCTCTCATGTCCGTGTTCTTCGTCCTGAATTTAATCTCAAAGAGTGATCATGTTGAACTCGATGATATCTTTCCTTCTTATACAAAGTGAATGTTTCTTCTTTAAGCTGATATTGATGGCGATTAGATAGCGGTAATGACTATGATGATTAAACAGTGATAATGACGACTATAATGATTTTTAGCTAGCTAGTATACCGTTAACTTGTTGGTGATGATGATGATGATGATGATGATGAGTTATTATATCATTTATGAAAGAAACCGCAGATTAGTTTCAACTGGATGGATCCTAGCTAGCTAAGTGATCACTTTAGCTAGGATCCATGCATGCATCCAGTTGAAACTAATCTGCGGGTACTTTCACCTAATGATTTAACAAATCATTATAATGTAAAAACAATCTCTAAATTAAATTGAAAACACAAAACTAAAGGAAAAATAAAAAAACCAAAACCCCCCGAACATTTAGTACCGGTTGGTGTTACCAACCGGTACTATAGGTCTCCCCGCACCCGGCCCTGGCTCGTGCCACGTGGTGGCACTTTAGTGGCGGTTCGTGACGAACCGGTACTAAAGGGAGGACCTTTAGTCCCCCACCCTTTAGTGTCGGTTACACAATCAGCACTAAAAACCCTTACGAACCGGTGCTATAGCCCGGTTCTGCACTAGTGACTTTGCACTTTGCCAGGATGGTCGTTCATGTGTGTGTGTGTGTGTGTTGTGTTGGTTGTGTGCATCCTAATTATATAGAGGCCGGATGTGTACTCATTATGATTGTATCTCTCGATGCTACTCTATGAGTCAATGTAAAACACCCTTTATCGGAAAGAAGGGAAAACATGGCATGTTTGGGACTACTCTCCTCCATCAAAATCAGTTTCGCGCCACCATATTCATTTTGGAGCAGTTTCATACAGAAGTTCCAACTCTTCCAAAGAGAATGTTTGGCTTTCATCTAGCTCCAACTTCAAGAATGGGAAATCTATTTGATTCGATGAGTGGGGAAAAACGAAGGGGTATTCACTTACTGGTGGCAGTGGTTGGTAATTTCCTTCTAACTCCAGCTTCTACAGTTTTTTTGGATCACCTCCTAAAGAGCTTCACAAAAGATAGGGAGTTGTACCCCAGATTCTAGTTTTTTTTTTGAAACGGCATTATCGTGAAGCTACCCCATTTGGCTTGCGTTTTCTAGAACGAAGCTAAATTTCAAGGAGCGGGGTAGTTCCAAACATGCCCTTAACGTACGTCGTCATTGATGGACGGTGGGGAACGGCGGTGGTGGGACAAAGCCGAAGAACTATCTGATGTCATTGGTAGGCGATTCGATGCGTGCTTTGTTTCCTAAATTAATTTTGACATTTTTATTTCCTAATTAAGGTGATTAGGATCGGATGCATGACTCGTTTCCTAATTGATTACATTTTTCATTCCTAATTAAGGTGATTCTGATCTGGTTCGTGATTGATTTCCTAAATTATTTTGACAGCTTTTAATTTCTTATTAAGGTAATTTGATGTTATTGATATACCGTGTGCAGGATCTGGTGTAGGCTCTGGCAGAACATTGATCGCCTATGTTGTGTAGATATTTCAGAAAGCGTGCGTATCCA